>NC_073224.2:97081439-97384469 GCF_029281585.2 Gorilla gorilla gorilla | reverse complement strand
AAGCTATATCTAGTTTAAGAAACTAAAAAATCTGCTCTCCAAGTGTGCATGCAAATATTTCTATTGTATACCTTTTGGAACTTAAAAGTCAAGAATTTTTCACTTTTGTTTCTCGAGCTTTTTAATTATCTCAATTTTTTCAAAGGAATTGAGGAACTGAGTGACCAGAGTTTAATTCTGTGGACTGGAGATAGGAGGTGGGGAGAGGAAAGGCCTTTAGGATGAAAGTAAAATATAAGATGAAATGGGGGAAGGAAGGAAAACAATGGAAATATTTTTCAAATTTATTTCTCTAGTCTTTCATTCGATTTGTTGATTTCTTGATTTAGAATGTTTATCCCACAGAACAATTTAGACTCTAGGCTTTCTGTTACTGGGCAATTTTAGCTAAGTTTCTTATTTCTAACCAAACTAGGAATGAATGGATGCTACCGTTAGTGTTCAATCTGTACAACGTCTTTTTAAGGTTTAATCAGAGCAAAAGGAGTTTAGAAGTTATCATTCCATCCTTAGAATCAGAAAAAGCTGGACAAACTAAAAGCCAATAACTTTTTTGGACCCATTAGAGAACTGAGGTTGCAAGTCAAGTTGCCACCTGGATATCTGAAGAGATATTACAGCTAAGACACAGCTGAGATCTGCCTCCTTTCAGGAGGCACTGGAGCCATAAACTAGAGTACTCGAATGGCAATTTTGATGAACTGCTGGGAGCTGAGTATGGACTAGCTCGACAGTGAGAAATTCCTAGGGGTCACAGTCTTATAGGAGCTCCCACACTTTCATGGATTTTGCATACAGGAACCTCACCAGATTCTCATGGTGAAGATTCAAAAAGGATCTCCTCTTGGCTCTGGCAGGGGGAAGGGAAAATTAATCATTGTGAAATACACTCACATCCTTCTCCATAACAAAGGCCTGTATTTCATAGAAAACTAACTTTGCTAGAGTCTTAGGTCAGGGGAAGGAATCCTTTCTATCCAGTCACCTTTACCCTTTCCATCTCAACTAAGAAGGAAAAATTGTCAACACTGGTCAGGACTTCAAATGAACAGATGGGCAATTCTGCAGGCAGGGAAAGGAGATGACCTGGGGAAAATATACTAAAGGAGAAAATCATGTGATGGTCACAGCTTTGAGACATGGGCCAACTAAAAGACTGAGAACTAATTAGTAGATAATAGAAAACTTCTTCCACCCTAAATTACCACCATACCAACAGGGCTCCAGTATAATAACAGTGGATTACAGCTGAGAGAGTGTCAGATGCAGACTTTTTGAGGAAGAGTACTTATGGGAACCCAAAGTCAAAAGGAGAGACAAAAACAAGGACAGGAGAGGAATTTGAAGTCTCTGATCAGATTAGCATAAATTCTTGCATTAAAGGCCTATTTATGTTACTTTCTATTACCTAATACAACATGTACAGCTTTCAACAACAACAAAAATTATAAGGCATGCTGAAAAGAAAAAAACAGAATCTGAAAACAAAAGTCAAGCATCAAACCAGATTCAGATATGTCACAGATATTGGAATTATCAGTCAGAGAATTTTAATAACTATGAAGATCTAAAATACATGATAAGGGCTCTAAAGGAAAAAGTAGACAACATGCAAGAAAGATGGGTAATGTAAGTAGAGAGAAAACCTAAGAAAGAATAATAAAGAAATGCTAGAAATCAAAAACAGTGAGAGAAATAAAGAATGCCTTCCATGGACTCATTATTACATTCAACATGACCAAGGAGAGAGTAAATGAGCTTGGAAATTTTTCAATAGAAACTTCACAAACTAAAATGCAAGAAATAAAAAAAAGAGAAGAAAATAAAACAGAACATCAAATAACTGGGGGAAAATATCAAAAGGCATAACATACGGAATAAGAATAACAGGAAGAGAAGAATGAAAGAATGTAATAAAAAAATTGAAATAATAATGACTAAGAACCTTCCAAAATTAATGACAGGCATGACACCACAGATCCAGAAATCTTAGAGAACACCAAGCAAGGTAAACCAAATGCTCCTACGAAAAAATAAGCAAACAAACAAACAAAAACTCCACTTAAGCAAATGAGTCATATTATATCCCAGGCTCAGAAAATCAAGGACAGAGAAAATCTTTAAATAAGCCAGAGGGAAATAATTATCTTAACTACAGAGGAGTGAGAATAAGAATTAATGCAGACTCCTTATCAGAAACCCCTGCAAACAAGAAGAAGGTGGAGTAAAATGTTTAAAGTGTTAAAATAAAAAACACAGCCACCTAGAATGGAGAGCAAAACTATTCTTCAAAAATAAAAGAGAAACAAAGACTTTATCAGACAAGCAAAACTAAATGAACTTAATGCCAAAAGACTTGCCATTCAAGAAATGCTAAAATAACATATTTATGAAGAAAAAATTATATAGGTCAGAAACTTGAATCAACATAAAAAAGGAAGAAAGTAGATTATTCTTAATTGAACTAAAAAAACTAGTTTTTTTTTAAACTTTTATTTTAGGTTAAGGGGTGTGTGTGCTTCTTTAAAGCAATAATAGTAGCAATGTACTTGGATAGTGGAATAAATAAATAAATAAAATAAACAAAAAGTAGCTGGGAAGAATTGGGAATAATCATTATTATAAGATATCTACACTACATGTGAAGGCAGAGTGTTTTTTGAAAGTGAACTTAGATTAGCTTAAAATGTATATTGTATACTCCAGGATAACTATTATAATTTTTAAAGAACGAAAACTGGCTCCCTCTCCCTCTCCCTCTCCCCACAGTCTCCCTCTCCCCACTGTCTCCCTCTCCCTCTCTTTCCATGGTCTCCCTCTGATGCCGAGCCAAAGCTGGACTGTACTGCTGCCATCTCCGCTCACTGCAACCTCCCTGCCTGATTCTCCTGCCTCAGCCTGCCGAGTGCCTGCAATTGCAGGCACGCGCTGCCACGCCTGACTGGTTTTCATATTTTTTTGGTGGAGATGGGGTTTTGCTGTGTTGGCTGGGCTGGTCTCCAGCTCCTAACCGCGAGTGATCTGCCAGCCTCGGCCTCCCGAGGTGCCGGGATTGCAGACTGCAGACGGAGTCTCCTTCACTCAGTGCTCAATGTTGCCCAGGCTGGAGTGCAGTGGCGTGATCTCGGCTCGCTACAACCTCCACCTCCCAACCGCCTGCCTTGGCCTCCCAAAGTGCTGAGATTGCAGCCTCTGCCCAGCCACCACCCCGTCTGGGAAGTGAGGAGCGTCTCTGCCTGGCCACCCATCGTCTGGGATGTGAGGAGCCCCTCTGCCCGGCTGCCCAGTCTGGGAAGTGAGGAGTGCCTCTTCCCGGCTGCCATCCCGTCTAGGAAGTGAGGAGCTTTTCTGCCCGGCCACCCATCATCTGAGATGTGGGGAACGCCTCTGCCCCATCACCCCGTCTGGGAGGTGAGGAGCATCTCTGCCCGGCTGCCCCGTCTGAGAAGTGAGGAGCCCCTCCGCCCAGCAGCCGCCCCGTCTGGGAAGTGAGGAGCATCTCCGCCCGGCAGCCACCCCGTCCGGGAGGTGGGGGGCAGCCCCCACCCGGCCAGCTGCCCCATCCAGGAGGGAGGTCAGGGGCAGCCCCCGCCCGGCCAGCCGCCCAGTCCGGGAGGGAAGTGGGGGCGCCTCCACCCGGCCACCGCCCTGTCCGGGAGGTGGGGGGCACCTCTGCCCAGCCGCCCCTTCTGGGAAGTGAGGAGCCCCTCTGCCCGGCCGCCACCCCATCTGGGAGGTGTACCCAACAGCTCATTGAGAACGGGCCATGATGACGATGGTGGTTTTGTCGAATAGAAAAGGGGGAAATGTGGGGAAAAGATAGAGAAGTCAGATTGTTGCTCTGTCTGTGTAGAAAGAAGTAGACATAGGAGACTCCATTTTGTTCTGTACTAAGAAGAATTCTTCTGCCTTGGGATGCTGTTGATCTATGACCTTACCCCCAACCCGGTGCTCTCTGAAACATGTGCTGTGTCCACTCAGGGTTAAATGGATTAAGGGTGGTGCAAGATGTGCTTTGTTAAACAGACACTTGAAGGCAGCATGCTCGTTAAGAGTCATCACCACTCCCTAATCTCAAGTACCCAGGGACACAAACACTGGAAAAAAAAAAAAAAAGAACAAAAACTGGTATGCTAAGAGACAATATGGAGTTATAAACCACAGAATACAAAAAAGAAGAAAACAAACAAAGAACAAATGCAATAAATAGAAAACAGTTGCTTCAATTAAAAGACAGACTGTCAAGGTTATAAAAAACAAGACTCATTTAAAGGTTGTTTAAATATGAATGGTCTAAATACATTTAATTAAAAGACTGTTGAGGCACACAGGATTCATTTATAGGTTGTTTATAGTTTCTATCTGAATAAAAACCCATGTACACAGCTTAAAAATAAAGAAATGGAGAAAGATATACCATGCTAACACTAATCCAAAGAAAGTTGCAGCAATTATATTAATTTCAGACAAAGCTGAATTCTGAACTGGGAAGATTATGAAGTATAAAAAAGGGTATAACATAATGATAAAAATATTGATTCTACAAGATGAAAAAATATATAAATGTGTATGTTTGGAGCAAAAAGACATCAAAATACATGAGTCAAAAACTTTTAGAACTGAAAAGGTAAAGCACCAAATCTATTATAGGTGAATACTTAAATGCCCTTTCATCAGTAATTGTTTAAGAACACAGAATATCAGAAAGAATATAGAGGAACTAAACAGAACTATCAACCACTTTCTCTAATTGATATTTATAGAATACCCCACCCAATGACAATGGAATACACATTCTTCTCAAGCTCACATGAAACATTCACCAAGATAGACATTCTGGAGCATAAACCACACATTTACCAATTTTTAAAAATAGAAATTATACAATGTATCTTATCAGATCACAGTGAAGTTAAAACCAGAAATCAAGAACAGAGGATAGCTGGAAAATCCCAGCATATGTGAAAGTTTCTATATAACACATTGGTCAAAGAAGAAGTCTGAAGAGAAATTTTTAAAATATATTTTGAGCTGAAAGAAAATGGAAATACAACTTATCATTTTTGACATGCAGAAATAGTAATATTTAAAGGCAAATTTAAATCATTAAATGCATACAAAAGAAAAGAAGAAATATTTGGCATCAATAACATAAGCCTTGTCATAAGAAACCAGGGAAAGAAAAACAAAGCAAGCAAAAGAAAAATAAATATCAGCAGAAATCAATAAAATTGAAAGTAGAAAAACATTTGATATTGACTATCAGCAAAGTTTAAAGCTGATTCTTTGGAAAGATCAGTAAAATTTATAAACCACTTGAAAGAGAAAGAAGAAAAATAAAAGAACACACAAATTAGCAATACCCTAAATGAAAAAGGGGCCATAACTACTGACCCACTGATATTAAGAAGATTATAAGGAAATAGGAAAAACTCTATGCCCAGAAATTTGACAACAACTTAAATGAAATAGGTCAATTCCTTGAAAGATACAATGTACCACAACTCACACAAGGAGAAATAAAGAAACTGAATAGCCTTATATGTATTAAAAAAATAATTTAATAATAATTAGCCTTTCAAAAAATTAAAGTAACAGGCCCAGATGGTTTTACTGGTGAATTCTACCAAATAATTAAGTAATAAATAATGCCAATTTTCCACAGTCTCGTCTAGAAAGTGGAAGCAGAGAAAATGTTTTTTGAGTAATTCCATGAAGTCACTATTACCTTCATACCAAAATCAAATAGACACATTTTTTAAAAACATAGACAATATATCTAATGAATGTTAAGGTAAAAATTTTGACAAAATATGAGTAAATCAAATACAACAATATATAAGATAAAGTATACACCATGACTAAATGTCGTTTATTTCATGTATTCAAGGCTAGTTCAAGATTCAAAAGCCAATCAATGTAATCCACCAAATCAACATGATAAAGAAGAAAAATCATATGTTTATGTCAGTTGGTGCAGGAAAAGCATCTGACAAAAGCCAATGCTGACTTCTGATTTAGAAAAAGTAAAATTCTCAGCAAATTAGGAATAAAGAAGAACTTTATCAACTTGATAAAGAATATTTTTTAAACCCACAACTAACATTATACTTAAGGTGAGAAACTGAATTCTTTCCCCCTAAGATCAAGAGCAAGACAAGGATGTTTCCTCTCAGCACTTCTATTCAACATCCTACCAGAAGTCCTGGTTTCTGCAATAAGACAAGAAAAAGAAATAAAAGGTATATAGATTGGAAGAAAGAATTAGTGTTGTCTTTATTAACAATTGCCATTATTGAATAAACCCCAAAGAACCTACAAACAAAGCTTCCAGGACTAATGAGTATGGTAATGTAATAGAATACAAGGTCACTATACAAAAGTCAATTGTTTTTCTATGCACCAGTAATGAAAAAATGAAATTAGAAATAAATACCACAAATAATAAAATAAACATAAATCTAAACAAAAGTGTAGAATTTTCATATAGAAAACTACATAACACTGAATAGAAAAATCAAAGATTATCTAAATAAATTGAGATATTTCATGTTCTTGGATTGAAATAGTCAATATTGTTAAGATAGCATCTTTTGGAGGAGGAGCCAAGATGGCCAAATAGGAACAGCTCCGGTCTACAGCTCCCAGCGTGAGCAACGCAGAAGACGGGCGATTTCTGCATTTCCATCTGAGGTACCGGGTTCATCTCACTAGGGAGTGCCAGACAGTGGACGCGGGTCACTGGGTGCGCACACCATGCGTGAGCTGAAGCAGGGCGAGGCATTGCCTCACTTGGGAAGTGCAAGGGGTCGGGGAGTTCCCTTTCCGAGTAAAAGGAAGGGGTGACGGACGCACCTGGAAAATCGGGTCACTCCCACCCAAATATTGTGCTTTTCGGACCGGCTTAAAAAACTGCGCACCATGAGATTATATCCCGCACCTGGCTCGGAAGGTCCTACGCCCACGGAGTCTCGCTGATTGCTAGCACAGCAGTCTGAGATCAAACTGCAAGGTGGCAGCAAGGCTGGGGGAGGGGCGCCCACCATTGCCCAGGCTTGCTTAGGTAAACAAAGCAGCCAGGAAGCTCGAACTGGGTGGAGCCCACCACAGCTCAAGGAGGCCTGCCTGCCTCTGTAGGCTCCACCTCTGGGGGCAGGGCACAGACAAACAAAAAGACAGCAGTAACCTCTGCAGACTTAAATGTCCCTGTCTGACAGCTTTGAAGAGAGCAGTGGTTCTCTCAGCACACAACTGGAGATCTGAGAACGGGCAGACTGCCTCCTCAAGTGGGTCCCTGACCCCTGAACCTGAGCAGCCTAACTGGGAGGCACCCCCAGCAGGGGCACACTGACACCTCACACGGCAGGGTATTCCAACAGACCTGCAGCTGAGGGTCCTGTCTGTTAGAAGGAAAACTAACAAACGGAAAGGACATCCACAACAAAAACCCATCTGTATATCACCATCATCAGAGACCAAAAGTAGATAAAACCACAAAGATGGGGAAAAAAACAGAACAGAAAAACTGGAAACTCTAAAACGCAGAGCACCTCTCCTCCTCCAAAGGAACGCAGTTCCTCACCAGCAACGGAACAAAGCTGGATGGAGAATGACTTTGACGAGCTGAGAGAAGAAGGCTTCAGACGATCAAATTATTCTGAGCTACGGGAGGACATTCAAACCAAAGACAAAGAAGTTGAAAACTTTGAAAAAAATTTAGAAGAATGTATAACTAGAATAACCAATACAGAGAAGTGCTTAAAGGAGTTGATGGAGCTGAAAACCAAGGCTCGAGAACTACGTGAAGAATGCAGAAGCCTCAGGAGCCGATGCGATCAAGTGGAAGAGAGGGTATCAGCAATGGAAGATGAAATAAATGAAATGAAGTGAGAAGGGAAGTTTAGAGAAAAAAGAATAAAAAGAAATGAGCAAAGCCTCCAAGAAATATGGGACTATGTGAAAAGACCAAATCTACGTCTGATTGGTGTACCTGAAAGTGATGGGGAGAATGGAACCAAGTTGGAAAACACTCTGCAGGATATTATCCAGGAGAACTTCCCCAATCTAGCAAGGCAGGCCAACGTTCAGATTCAGGAAATACAGAGAACGCCACAGAGATACTCCTCGAGAAGAGCAACTCCAAGACACATAATTGTCAGATTCACCAAAGTTGAAATGAAGGAAAAAATGTTAAGGGCAGCCAGAGAGAAAGGTCGGGTTACCCTCAAAGGGAAGCCCATCAGACTAACAGCGGATTTCTTGGCAGAAACCCTACAAGCCAGAAGAGAGTGGGGGCCAATATTCAACATTCTTAAAGAAACGGATTTTCAACCCAGAATTTCATATCCAGCCAAACTCAGCTTCATAAGTGAAGGAGAAGTAAAATACTTTACAGACAAGCAAATGTTGAGAGATTTTGTCACCACCAGGCCTGCCCTAAAAGAGCTCCTGAAGGAAGCACTAAACATGGAAAGGAACAACCGGTACCAGCCGCTGCAAAATCATGCCAAAATATAAAGACCATCGGGACTAGGAAGAAACTGCATCAACTAACGAGCAAAATCACCAGCTAACATCATAATGACAGGATCAAATTCACACATAACAATATTAACTTTAAATGTAAATGGACTAAATGCTCCAAATAAAAGACACAGACTGGCAACTTGGATAAAGAGTCAAGACCCATCAGTGTGCTGTATTCAGGAAACCCATCTCACGTGTAGAGACACACATAGGCTCAAAATAAAAGGATGGAGGAAGATCTACCAAGCAAATGGAAAACAAAAAAAGGCAGGGGTTGCAATCCTAGTCTCTGATAAAACAGATTTTAAACCAACAAAGATCAAAAGAGACAAAGAAGGCCGTTACATAATGGTAAAGGGAGCAATTCAACAAGAAGAGCTAACTATCCTAAATATATATGCACCCAATACAGGAGCACCCAGATTCATAAAGCAAGTCCTGAGTGACCTACAAAGAGACTTAGACTCCCACACAATAATAATGGGAGACTTTAACACCCCACTGTCAACATTAGACAGATCAATGAGACAGAAAGTCAACAAGGATACCCAGGAATTGAACTCAGCTCTGCACCAAGTGGACCTAATAGACATCTACAGAACTCTCCACCCCAAATCAACAGAATATACATTTTTTTCAGCACCACACCACACCTATTCCGAAATTGACCACATAGTTGGAAGTAAAGCTCTCCTCAGTAAATGTAAAAGAACAGAGATTATAACAAACTATCTCTCAGACCACAGTGCAATCAAACTAGAACTCAGGATTAAGAAACTCACTCAAAACCGCTCAACTACATGGGAACTGAACAACCTGCTCCTGAATGACTACTGGATACATAACGAAATGAAGGCAGAAATAAAGATGTTCTTTGAAACCAACGAGAACAAAGACACAACATACCAGAATCTCTGGGACGCATTCAAAGCAGTGTGTAGAGGGAAATTTATAGCACTAAATGCTCACAAGAGAAAGCAGGAAAGATCCAAAATTGACACCCTAACATCACAATTAAAAGAACTAGAAAAGCAAGAGCAAACACATTCAAAAGCTAGCAGAAGGCAAGAAATAACTAAAATCAGAGCAGAAATGAAGGAAATAGAGACACAAAAAACCCTTCAAAAAATTAATGAATCCAGGAGCTGGTTTTTTGAAAGGATCAACAAAATTGATAGACCGCTAGCAAGACTAATAAAGAAAAAAAGAGAGAAGAATCAAATAGACACAATAAAAAATGATCAAGGGGATATCACCACCAATCCCACAGAAATACAAACTACCATCAGAGAATACTACAAACACCTCTACGCAAATAAACTAGAAAATCTAGAAGAAATGGATAAATTCCTTGACACATACACTCTCCCAAGACTAAACCAGGAAGAAGTTGAATCTCTGAATAGACCAATAACAGGACCTGAAATTGTGGCTATAATCAATAGTTTACCAACCAAAAAGAGTCCAGGACCAGATGGATTCACATCTGAATTCTACCAGAGGTACAAGGAGGAACTGGTACCATTCCTTCTGAAACTATTCCAATTGATAGAAAAAGAGGGAATCCTCCCTAACTCATTTTATGAGGCCAGCATCATTCTGATACCAAAGCCTGGCAGAGACACAACAAAAAAAGAGAATTTTAGACCAATATCCTTGATGAACATTGATGCAGAAATCCTCAATAAAATTCTGGCAAAACAAATCCAGCAGCACATCAAAAAGCTTATCCACCATGATCAAGTGGGCTTCATCCCTGGGATGCAAGGCTGGTTCAATATACGCAAATCAATAAATGTAATCCAGCATATAAACAGAGCCAAAGACAAAAACCACATGATTATCTCAATAGATGCAGAAAAAGCCTTTGACAAAATTCAACAACCCTTCATGCTAAAAACTCTCAATAAATTAGGTATTGATGGGATGTATCTCAAAATAATAAGAGCTATCTATGACAAACCCACAGCCAATATCATACTGAATGGGCAAAAACTGGAAGCATTCCCTTTGAAAACTGGCACAAGACAGGAATGCCCTCTCTCACCACTCCTATTCAACATAGTGTTGGAAGTTCTGGCCAGGGCAATTAGGCAGGAGAAGGAAATAAAGGGTATTCAATTAGGAAAAGAGGAAGTCAAATTGTCCCTGTTTGCAGATGACATGATTGTATATCTGGAAAACCCCATTGTCTCAGCCCAAAATCTCCTTAAGCTGATAAGCAACTTCAGCAAAGTCTCAGGATACAAAATCAATGTGCAAAAATCACAAGCATTCCTATACACCAACAACAGACAAACAGAGAGCCAAATCATGAGTGAACTCCCATTCACAATTGCTTCAAAGAGAATAAAATACCTAGGAATCCAACTTCCAAGGGATGTGAAGGACCTCTTCAAGGAGAACTACAAACCATTGCTCAAGGAAATAAAAGAGGATACAAACAAATGGAAGAACATTCCACACTCATGTGTAGGAAGAATCAATATCGTGAAAATGGCCATACTGCCCAAGGTAATTTACAGATTCAATGCCATCCCCATCAAGCTACCAATGACTTTCTTCACAGAATTGGAAAAAAACTACTTTAAAGTTCATATGGAACCAAAAAAGAGCCCGCATCGCCAAGTTGATCCTAAGCCAAAAGAACAAAGCTGGAGGCATCACACTACCTGACTTCAAACTATACTACAAGGCTACAGTAACCAAAACAGCATGGTACTGGTACCAAAACAGAGATATAGATCAATAGAACAGAACAGAGCCCTCAGGAATAAGGCCGCATATCTACAACTATCTGATCTTTGACAAACCTGAGAAAAACAAGCAATGGGGAAAGGATTCCCTATTTAATAAATGGTGCTGGGAAAACTGGCTAGCCATATGTAGAAAGCTGAAACTGGATCCCTTCCTTACACCTTATACAAAAATCAATTCAAGATGGATTAAAGACTTAAACGTTAGACCTAAAACCATAAAAACCCTAGAAGAAAACCTAGGCGTTACCATTCAAGACATAGGCATGGGCAAGGACTTCATGTCCAAAACACCAAAAGCAATGGCAACAAAAGACAAAATTGACAAATGGGATCTAATTAAACTAAAGAGCTTCTGCACAGCAAAAGAAACTACCATCAGAGTGAACAGGCAACCTACAGAATGGGAGAAAATTTTCGCAACCTACTCATCTGACAAAGGGCTAGTATCCAGAATCTACAATGAACTCAAACAAATTTACAAAAAAAAAAAAAAAACAACCCCATCAAAAAGTGGGCAAAGGACATGAACAGACACTTCTCAAAAGAAGACATTTATGCAGCCAAAAAACACATGAAAAAATGCTCATCATCACTGGCTATCAGAGAAATGCAAATCAAAACCACAATGAGATACCATCTCACACCAGTTAGAATGGCAATCATTAAAATGTCAGGAAACAACAGGTGCTGGAGAGGATGTGGAGAAATAGGAACACTTTTACACTGTTGGTGGGACTGTAAACTAGTTCAACCATTGTGGAAGTCAGTGTGGCCATTCCTCAGGGATCTAGAACTAGAAATACCATTTGACCCAGCCATCCCATTACTGGGTATATACCCAAAGGACTATAAATCATGCTGCTATAAAGACACATGCACACATATGTTTATTGCAGCATTATTCACAATAGCAAAGACTTGGAACCAACCCAAATGTCCAAGAATGATAGACTGGATTAAGAAAATGTGGCACATATACACCATGGAATACTATGCGGCCATAAAAAATGATGAGTTCATGTCCTTTGTAGGGACATGGATGAAATGGGAAATCATCATTCTCAGTAAACTATCACAAGAACAAAAATCCAAACACCGCATATTCTCACTCATAGGGGGGAATTGAACAATGAGATCACATGGACACAGGAAGGGAAATATCACACTCTGGGGACTGTGGTGGGGTGGGGGGAGGGGGGAGGGATAGCATTGGGAGATATACCTAATGCTAGATGACGAGTTAGTGGGTGCAGCGCACCAGCATGGCACATGTATACATATGTAACTAACCTGCACAATGTGCACATGTACCCTAAAACTTAAAGTAGAATTAAAAAAAAAAAAAGATAGCATTTTTCTCAACAGATTTACAGATTCACACAATTCTAATCCAAATCTCAGCAAGGTATTTTGGAAATATTGACAAACTGCTTCTAAAGCTTTTATGGAAAGATAAAGCATCTAGAATAGCCAACACAATACTGGACAGAACAAAGTTAGAAAACTGAAAGCTACCGAAATTGAACTTGTATCCAAAATGTACAAAGAACTCTTACAACTCAACTATAACAAAACAAGTAACCCAATTTAAAAATGAGCCAAATAACTGAATAGCAACATCATCAAAAATCTATAGATAGCAAATAAGCACATGAATAAATGTTCATCATTTCTTATTAGGAAAATGAAAATTAAAATAACAATGAAATACCACCACGTAGTTATTAGAATGGCTAAAATTTAAAACACTGACAACTCCAATTGCTGGTGAAGATGTGGTACAGTAGGAACTCTCAATCATTAAGGGTTGGGATGCAACATGGTATAGCTACTTTGGAAGAGAGTTGGACAGTTTTACACAAAGATAAACATATTCTTGCCCTATGATCCAGGAACCACACTGCTAGGTGTTTATCTAAATGATGAAAAACTTTTGTCCACAAAGAAATCTGCATACAAAAGTTTATAGCAGCTTTCTTCATAGTCTGTAAAAATTGGAGTCAACCAAGAAGTCATTCAATAAGTGAGAAGGTAAATAATCTGTTGAACACCCACACAATGGAATCCTATTCAGTATTATAATTAATAAGCTTTCAAACATTTTAAATTTTGATGACGTTTTGAATTTTAATGAAACCCAATTTATCACATTTTTCATGGATCATAATTTTAGTTTAAAGAATCCTGCCTATATTTATGTGAGTAGTCTACTTTGACTTAATTTTTATATCAGACGAGACTTAGGTTGAAGTTTATTATTATTATTATTTTTGCCTGTGAATCTCTAAGTGCTCCAGCATCATTAATTGTTGAACAGGCTATCTTTCTCCATCAAATTACTTCGTAATCTCTCTAAAAAATAAGTAGGACATATTTGTGACTATTTTAGTTTCTCTATTCTGTCCTATTGATCTGTTTATCTATCTTTCTACCAATACTTAACAGTCTTTATTATTATAAATATATAATAAGCCTTAAAATTTGGTAGACTTATTTCTTCACTTTACTCCTTCTTTCCTATATTATTTTAACTATTCTAGTTCCTTAGCTTTTCCATATAAATTTTAGAATAATCTTTTCTATATCTACAAAAAAATTCTGAGATATTGATAGAAATTACATTATTTCTATATGTCAATTTAGGAAGAAGTAATGTATTCACTACGTGAGTCTTCCAATCCATAAACACATATATCTCTTCACTTACTTTGATCTTTGATTTTTTTATCAGCATTTATAGCTTTGAATATACAAATCCTATACATATTTTGTTATACTTACTGCTATTTCACTTTTTTCCAGTTGTAAATGGCTTTTTGCTACTAATTTCAGTGCCTGTGTGTTCATTACTAGTATATAGAAATACAATAGATTTTTGTAGGTATATCTTACATTTTATGATCTGACTGAACTCACTTATTAGTTCTAAGAGATTTTTGTAGACTCCTTGGAATTTCTACATAGACAATTATGTCTTCTGCAAAGAAAGACATTTTATTTCTTTTTTTTCCAATCAGGATGCTTTTTATTTCCTCTTTTTGCCTTATTGTGCTAGCTAGTTATAGCATTGTGTTAATAAAAGGAAGTGGACATATTTACCTTATTTTCAAACCTATAGATAAAGCAGTCAGTCTTTCACCATTAAGTACAAAGTTAGCTGTAGGATTATCATCATATTATGTCTCTCTCTTTCTCTGGTCATTTTCTTTTCTCAGAAGCCTACCTTACCTCATATTACTATACCCAATCCTGGTTTCTTTTAATTAATACTTTCATGATTATTCTTTCCCATTTGTTTATTTTCTACCTGCCTATATTTAAGGTTAATTTCTACTAGACAGCATATATTTAGGTCATGTTATGACATCCACTCTGCAATCTGTTTTGATTTGGTATATCTAGACCATTTATGTTTTATGTAATTATTAATATGCTAGGACTTAAATCTGCTATTTTATTTCTTTTCTATTTTATCTGTTTTTTTGTGTTTCTCTTTTTCATGCCTTCCTATGGGTAACACGGATATATTTTCAAATTCCATTTTGATTTTTCTGTTCCATTTTAGATGTAGATTTTGGTATAGATTTTTGGTGGTTGTGGTAAGTATTATATATCCAAAATTTATCATAGTCTTGGTGTCATCAGTTTACCAGTTTGAGTAAAGAGTAGAAATCTTACCTCCATTTATATCCCTTTATCCTCCTTCTTTTATAACATAATTGTCTTAAATATTTCCTCTACACAAATTTAAAACCACATCAACCCTTATAGCACTGACAGTTATAATTTTCATTTTAGCCAAACATAACTTTTAAAACTCCAGAGAAGGAAAATCTATTTTATTTACCTCTATTTTCACATTCAATTTTCTTTCTTCCTCCCTGATATTTCAAGCTTCTTTCTGGTACTGTTTCCTTTTTAAGAGAACATTCCTGTCTGGGAGGGAGAGGTATGTCTCGTTGCCACTCCTATGTGACTTCCACTGAGCCTATGAGTGGGGTGGTCTTATTACTACCGGCTGGCAATATAAATCCTGACATGCAACTCAACCTCTTCTGACCCCATCCCAGCAGGGGAGGAGCTGGGCCCCTCATTACTGCTGGGTGGAGTGGACATAGACATTCAGAAAGAACTTCTATTGGCCATTCTTTTAGGGTAAGTCTGCTGGCAACAAATTCTTAATTTTCTTTTATCTGAGAATGTCTTGTTTTCCCTTTTATTCCTGAGGGGTATTTTTGCTGGGTATAGAATTCTGAGTTGTTTTGTTCAGTACTTTAAAAATGTGGTATTGTTTCCTTGTAACTTTGTGGTTTCTGATCAGAAATTCTCTCCATTTGAGTCTTTTTGTTTGGTTGGTTGTTTTTGTTTTGTTTTGTTTTGTTTTGTTTTGTTTTGTTTTGTTTTGGTATAGGTAATTTGTTGTTTCTCTAACTGCTTTCGAAAATTTTCCTTTTTCTATAGCTTTCAGAAGTTGGACTATGATGGATCTTGGTGTGAATTAGTTTTAATTTATCTTGTTTCAGGTTCTGTCAAGTCCTTGAATATGTAGCTTTATGTCTCTTGCCAAATTTGGGAAGTTCTCAGCCTTTAATTCTTTGAATACTTTGAAAGAATTATTTGAATTCTTTCAGCTCTGTCCTCTTTCTCCTTTGGTTCCAGGAAATCAGTTACACAAATGATAGCTCCTTTGTCATATCCTCCCAGGTCCTTGAAGCTCTGTCAATTATTTTCCATCTATTTCATCTGTTTTTCAGACTGGATAGTTTCTATTTTTTAATCATCCAACTCACTGATTCTTTCCTCTGTCCCCTCCTGTCTAGTGTTGAGTACATACATTGATTTTTTTTTTCAATTCTAAAATTTTCATCTAGTTCTAATTTATATCTTCTTTTTTGCTGAAAATTTCTATTTATCTGCTAAGATCTTCTATTCTTTGTTTTAAGCATGTTCATAATTGCTCATGAAGCATTTTTATGGATGGCTGCTTTAAAATCTCTCAGCTAATTCTAACATTTGTATCATCTTGATATTGGCATCTGTTGATTGCCTTTTATCATTCAGTTTGAGGTATTCCTGGTTCTTGATAAGATTCATGATTATCTATTGAAACATAGATATTTTGTATTATGTTATGAGACTTTGGATCCTTTTAAAAATATTCCTTCTTAGCTGGCTTTCTCTGACACTGCTGTTGCAGAAGATGTGCCACCTCATTAATGTGAAGTAGGGACAAAAATCCAGGTTCACCACTTGGCTTCCACTGACACCTAAAGGGAGGTCAATCTCCTTATTACTGATGGGTGAGGATGGGAATTAAACTTTCTCACTAGGCTTCCACTTAAACCATCCTGGCTCGGAGGGATAGGTGTGCCTTGTTACCACTCCTGTGTGACCTCCACTGACTTCCACTGACACTATGAGGGGGATGGTCTTATTGCTACTGGCAGGTAGTATAAGTCCTGACACTCAACTTGGCCTCCTCTGACACCACCCCAGCAGGGAAGGAGCAGCACACCTCATTACTGCTGAGTGAAGAAGACATAGAAGTTCAGGCTCCTTATGTTGTCTCTCCTCAACATTTTAAAACATTCTTTTTTGTGTGATGCAGAATATTTAAGCACTCCAAATCTCTCTTCCAACCAAAATATCCAAATTCACCTTAACTTGGATGACAAGTGAGTGCTTTACTTTAGCATAGTCCAATCTCTTTAAAGAGCAGTTGGAATTATACCTCTCAATAATATTTTGCTTTAAATTACATATTTGGGTTACTTCCTCTGTAATGGGTTTTCTGATTTTATTCCAATTTTCTTGCTGAGTTTTCACCAAAGTTAATCTTAGCCTGTCAGCATTTAAAAAAAAAAGCAAAGACATCATTTATGAGGATATATGCATATTGGTAATATTGCAATAGAGTTGTAATACCCATAGCTTCATTATTAAGATTGTGAACTGCTGAAATCCACCAGAAAATAATTTTTTAAATTTTTAATTAAGTTTTTTAAAATTATCACATAGGAAAGTTGACGTGTGTGTGTGTGCAATTCTATAAATTTAGCAAATATTCATTTGTGTAACCAGCACCACAATTAGGATACAGAACCATTTGGTCATCTAAAAAACTCTCTCATTCTATCCCTTCAGTCACAACTCTCATTCACCCCAATCCTAACAATTACTGATCTATTCTCTATTACTGTAGTCTTCTCTTTTCAAGACTATAAGGTAAAGGGAATCATACAGTATGTGACCTTTTGAAATTGTCTTCTTACACTTAGCTTAATACTACTGAGATGCAGCCAAGCTGCTGAGTCAATCAACAGCTTGTTCCTTTATAGTGCTGAATGGTATTTCATTGTATGGATGTATCTCTTGTTGTTTGTTCATTGAAGGAGATTTGGGTTGGCTACAGTTTTTGGTAATTATGAATAGAGCTGCTAGAAACATTAGCCTATTGGGTTTTGTGTGAATATAAATTTCCATTCTATTTGGATAAATAGCAAAGAATGAGGTATCCATGTCATATAGTGAGCGTATGTTTAATTTTATAAGAAACTGCCAAACTGTTTTCTAGTGGCTGTACATTTTTTCTTTCCCAATGTGATAATTCCAGTTGTTCTGCATCCTTGCCAGTAGTTGGTAATGTGTATGTGTGTGTGTGTGTGTGTGTGTGTTTTATCTTTTAGCCATTCTTTTACATGTGTAGTTGTATTATAGAGGTTTTACTTTCTATTTCTTTAATGGCTTATAATACTGAATAGTTTTCCATATGCTTATCATCATTACATCTTATGGTGAAGCATCTGTTCAAATATTTTGACATATTTAACTGGATTGTTTATATTCCAAGTCTCGGATTTTGAGAGTTCTTTATATCTTCCGGATACAACTCTATTGTCATATATATTTTTTGCAAACATTTTATCCTGGGCTATTGCTGGTATTTTCATTCTCTTTACAATTACTTTCACAAAGCAAAAGTTTTTTATTTTGATGAAGTTTGATTGATCAGTTCTGTCGATTTTTGGCACCATGTCTGAAAACTCTTTGCCCAATTCCAGTTCAGGAAGATTTTCTCCAAAAAGTTTCATAGTTTTAGATTTACATATGTATCTATAACATATTTAAGTTTATTTTTGCATAAGGTGAAAGTTAGGTCAGGTTTCATTTTCCTATTGAAAAGATTATCCTTTCTCCACTAAATAGTTATTGTATTTTTGTCAATTGTACATATTTGTGTAATATTTACCATTGTCATTCTGGAATATAATACGTCTTTTGTAAGATCTGCCCTCTTCCCATCACGTATCTTTGTATTGCTTCATTTTGTCTTCATTAATTCACTTATTTCTAGGAATTTTGCTAGACATTTTTAGCTAGGAATTTTAGCTGGAAATAAAGGTTGTATGCTTGAGGCAGGAGAATAGGGTCTGGAGGCAGGGAACCTAAGGCTGTTTCATGCCGACTTCCTAGAACTAAATTGAAAGGAAAATCCTAACTTTACACGCCTAAGTAACAAAAGGACCAGAGGCTACTCCCTTTGACCTTTTCTGCAGACAGATGGGAAATTGTCTGTCCGCAACAAATCAGACTGATTGCAGGTCCAGACTTCCTTTGCAAGTTTGTAACTTCACTCCAGCTTCTGAATGGTTGCTGTCCACAACCAATCAGATTGATTGTGGGTGGAGTATTCGTTTGCATGGAAGTATAACTTTGTAACTTCACCCTAGCCTCTGATTGACAACCAATCAGATGTTTGCACAGGAGTGTGACCTTTGTAACTTCACTTCAGCCCCTGGTTGGCTGTTTTCTGCAACCAATCAGACTGATGGCAAGCTACCACTTCACTGACATGAGGTGAGCATGAAGTGGCCAATGGGAAAATTCTAGGGAGTATTTGGACCCAAGAAGATTCTGTATCCTGGCCCTAGAACTACCGCTCAGCACACTCCCACACTGTAGAGTGTACTTTCATTTTCAATAAATCCCTGCTTTCATTCTTTCATTCTTTTGTTGCTTCATTCTTTCTTTGCTTTGCTGGCGTTTTGTCCAACTCTTTGTTCAAAACACCAAGAACCTGGACAACTTGCAATCACGACCCTCTACAGGTGACATGCTGACTGACACTGTGTCTTTCAGTCTTCTCAAAAGAGTAGAAAAACTTCTCCAAGTGGCATTGCTCTTCATTACATAGAAACAGAAACAGACTTTTTTTTCTTTTTTGAGATGGAGTCTTGCTCTGTCGCCCAGGCTGGAGTGCAGTGGAACGATCTGCAAGCTCCGCCTCCCGGGTTCACGCCATTCTCCTGCCTCAGCCTCCGGAGTAGCTGGGACTACAGGCACCCACCACCACGCCCGGGTAATATTTTGTATTTTTAGTGGAGACGGGGTTTCACCGTGTTAGCCAGGATGGTCTCGATCTCCTGACCTCATGATCCGCCCCCCTCGGCCTCCCAAAGTGCTGGGATTACAGGCGTGAGCCACTGCGCCCGGTCAGAAACAGACATTCTTATTCCTACAGAGCCCGTCATGACAACAGCTGCCCTGCAGCACCTCTTCCAGACATCACAATGGGAAACAGGAAATACGCTGTCCCTCTCCAATCTCTGCCTTCATCTCCCCTCCCCTTGTACAAGTTCCTTCACAGAAGTTCTTTCACATAAAAATTATTTTGTGCAAATGGATTCCTGTGGACTTCAACTCTGACAAGTCTGAATCCCAGTGGAAATGTAAGTTAGCCTCAAACTGAGAACCTCATACTACATTCAGAATATGTTTTAATGTTTCCAAAATGTCACCAACAATGAGATGACAGGAACCTGAACCAAAAGGATGAGAGTAGAGATGGAAAGTAAATGTTGTTACAAAGGCTAAATCAGAAATTTGTCCCAGATCTAGTATGGATCATGAAGAAGAAGATAGAATGAAAGAACACTCTTACCATTCTGAGTGCCGAAAGCAGGAGGTGGTTCCTAAAAATATGAAGTTTGGGTGAGTTCGGTTGTAAACACATTTAGTTAGAGATGACTTTAAAGACATTAAGTGGAAATACTCAGCAGAAAGTTGAAAAGATAGGTAAGAAATTCTTAGAATATAAAATAGGGAGCTATCAATATAAGGTGAAAAAGTTAAGCTATGAGAATGAACAATATCTCTGAGAGAGAGAGATTATAGGGAAAGAAAAGCAAAAGGGTGAGGATTTAGCCTTGAAATTAATGAGTAGCATTCAAATGGTCACCAAAGACCAGGCAAAGAGAGGTGCCAAACGCAAACAGAAAAGAGGTAGTTGAAAAGGGGCAAAGAGCTTTCCTTTGCTGCAGGCACTAAATTAATTTTTGCTTTAACGTAAGGAGTTTGTTGTATATTTGTTTTGTTTTGCTTGCTATTGTTACTGTGTGTTTGCTGTACCAGCTGATGCTCAGGAATACCACTCTCTACTTGGCCCTGCTTTATCTTCTTCTATAAGGAAGAAAATGCTTTCTGCTCTCTGAGGGGTGGGAAAGCCAGGAGACTAAACTTTCACACTATCACCAACAATATAATGTCCTGTAATGATAATTTTCTAATTTTACCCTTTCAAAAAAAAAGAGAGCATTTCTGCTTTCAGCAGTTTTATTGCTACCAGATATCTTCTGATTAATTATTTGCCTTTATGAATAACTGTTCTTTCCAAAACAATCTAAGAGGTTCCTTATATATTCCAAGACTTAATCAGATTATACACAAGGAGGTTTTCAAATTAAGTATTTCGTTTTCCAATTACAAATAAAAATACTGTGGACCCATTTGGAAAAAATAGGATATTATAAAAAATACATAAAGAAGAATGAATGAATCATTCAAAATCCAACTAACTGGACATTATAGAAAGAACATTTCTTTTAGTTTTTTTATGTTGAGATAATATTTAATATAAAAGTCACATTTTACTTTTTCACTTAATAAAGTAAAAGATTTTCTCTATAGTATTACAGACTCTTCATAAGCATAATATTTAAAGCATGCAAAATAATTCAGCATAGGTGTGTCCAATATTTATTAGTCATTAGCCAGTTTTTAGCATTTGAATTGCAATCTAATTTTTTTAGTACAAAAATATTGTAGAAAACTGTAGTTTTTAATTTTTAAAATCATCAATTTTTTACTAATTCCCACATAAAATAGATTTAATATGAACATCAATTTCAGTTAAATGCAGAAAGGTGATGTTTCACTGCATATGAAATTCCTCAGGTCCTCTCTGCATGTGAAATTCCCATCATGCACAAAAATGATCCAAAGACTTCTTTCTGGGTAATGAATACAAAACTAGAGTTAATCCTTCTCCTTTGCTGTATTAATCCCAAATCTCTCTTCTCATAACTCTATTTCCTTTTCCTTTTTAAAAATCCTAATTACTTTAAATTATTTTCTGCCATGAAGTTCACTGGGCTTTGGTTATTTATAGGTATCCTATACAATGAGAGAAGAATGTCTATCTTCATTATGTTCAAGTACCCAGATAAATGAACCTGCTGTTATAAGGTATTATCTTAAAGCCTTTCTGATGTTTTCTCTTAGGACTTGATTGCAATGAAATGTTCACACTGGGGCTGGGGTACATAGAATACTAGGCAGAGAGTTATTTTTGTGGTTTAAAAATTTGTTACCAACAGTTTATAAAATTTTTCAACTAAAGCAATTTTTAAAAACATGTAATCTGAGAATAATATGGTTTCAAAATTAAGCTGTATGGTGTTTTCTCTACAAACAACTTCTACTGCTTCTCTTACTATACCTTGCTAGAGTTCTACTTTTGACCGTCTTACTCTTTGCCTCCAAAGTTTTGGGGCAGACATGCAGTTTGGTCCTTTTGTTGAGTCACTGAGCACAAGACATTGGAATGATCTAGTACAAAGGCTTCATTTTATAAGTGAGGTAACTGGATCTTACAAATTTTAAGGAATCTGTCCTACATCATGCAGCTAGCTGGTACATGGCTGATTTCAAACTAGTGTATTTTCCAAAATACTATGCTACATCATAAAGAGGGATAATTACAAGTTAGCTGAAAACATTTCTTCTGGGAGGGTAAATCATTCAGAGAGAAAAATTGGGATGACTTTAGGCTTTAATTTAAAAACCGTTTGTAAAGGTATGAACCATACAGAGCAAGAGCATAAATCTGACTCAGGATAAATCCACCCCACTTTAGCCGTGGTGATCTTACCTTCAGTGAGAGATGAAAAGAGGAATCTTGAAGCTTATTTTACCAAATGACTTCAGTTGTATATTAGTCCATTTTCACATTGCTATAAAGAATTGCCTGAAACTGGGTAATTTATAAAGGAAAGAGGCTTAGTTGACTGACTCATGGTTCGGCATGTCTCGGGAGGCCTCAAGAAACTTACCATTATGGTGGAAGGCAAAGGGGAAGCAAAGCACCTTCTTCACAGGGTGTCAGGAAGGAGAATGAACACAGGTGGAACTATCAAACACTTATAAAACCATCACATCTCGTGAAAACTGACTCACTATCATGAGAACAGCTTGGAGGAAGCCGCCTCCATGATTCAGTTGCCTCCCCCTTGTCTCTTCCTTGACATTTGGGGATTATGGTGATTATGGGGATTACAATTCAAGATGAAATTTTGGGTGGGGACACACCCAAACCATATCAAGACCACTTTAATTACAGTGGCTATTTTAATAACCTCATCGTCCCCAGTAATCTTGTGCTGCATATATACAAGGGTTGTGGGTTGGGGCATATTTGTCACGATAAAAAAAAAACAAAAAACTTGTACATATGTTTCCCAGGATAAAACTTCCAGTATATTCTCAGAACCAATGTTAAATTAATTTTTGTTTTCATGTAAGGAGTTTTTTGTATATCACCCTTAGTTGATTCTGCCCAAAACTAAGATCTTCTCCAAAATGATTTTTTCTTCATTATTATTTATATAACTAGCTAGGACTTTAAAATGGCAGTTTGCCTTACTAAAAAAGTAAAGAAAAGAAAAGCTAAAGGGAAAACTAAAGGTTCTGCTTTTTTGAGCACCCAACTATATAAGTCAATACATGTTTAAAAACAAGATCTCTCTATATCCTCCACTACCAAGTATTGTGTTTTGCACAAACCAGTTCACCATTAAATATCTATGGAAGGAGAGAAATATCCATGGAAAGGAGAAAAAGAAAGAAAGGGGAGAAGGAAGAAAAAAAACGTATGAGCTTTAGACAAACAAGAAAAAGAAAGAACTAACATAACCGACATCTAACCATTTGTTGGACATTTGCCTTATAGGCTTATTTTATCCTAACAAAGAGAAGAGGAATTTTATCTATACTTAGCTGATGAAGGAAATGAAGTTCAAAGTTCATGTATAGTTAAGGAGCCATGAAGAGAGAAATTCAAACTGCTACACTTCCAGCTCTCCCTGTCTTCACTATGGTATTTTCCTAGGATTACTGTAACGGCTTCCTGACTCTCCTTGCTTCCACTTTAGCTTCCCTAAAAATAGTAACTGCTCAGCAACCAGAGCCTCTTTAAAATATAAATCAGATTGTGTCACTGTTCCCTGTGTGAATCATTCTGGTGGCTTCCTTTTGCATTTAGAATAAAATGTAAATTTCTTCATAAGTCTAAAAAGCCCTACCTGACCTGGCCTGTACTTCTGTCTCCAACACCCTATCACTCTCACTCTCACTAGCCTCCAGCCATACTATTTTCTAAGAATACAAGAATACAAAGCCTACACCCAGCCTTGGCCTTTCAACTTCCCAGATTCCTCCTGCCTGAAATGCTTTCCTCTGCAGGCCAAATCTGACTCCCCCACCCCTGCCTGTTTTTCTAAATAAAGACTTACACGGGAGCGATGGCTCAATTCCAGCACTTTGGGAGGCTGAGGCAGGCAGATCACGAGGTCAGGAGTTCGAGACCAGCCTGACTAACATGGTGAAACCCCATCTCTATTAAAAATACAAAAATTAGCCTGGTGTGAGGGCGCACACCTGTAATCCGAGCTACTTGGGAGGCTGAGGCAGGAGAATCACTTGAACCTGGAATGCGGAGGTTGCAGTGAGCCAAGATTGTGCCACTGCACTCCAGCCTGGGCAACAGAGTGAGATTCTGTCTCAAAAAAAAAAAAAAAAAACAAGACTTATTAGTACACACCCACACCCATTCCTTTATGTATTACCTATAGCTGCCCTAAATTATGACCTATTGGCCTCTATCTGTTCACTTATATGATGTTTCCTTCTCAGTTGCTGCTTCCAAAGAGAGGCCTTCTCTGACTACCCAGTCTAAAATACCTCCTTGCCACAAATCTTATCATCCTATTGTCCTTATAAGATTTATTTTACTCATTTATTGATGTATTAATTATCTAACTCCTCTCTCTAGAATCTGTGTTCTATGAGAGTAGTAACCTTACAAGTCTTATTTATAACATTTGCCAGTTACTAACATAGAGTCATCTCTTGATAAATAGTTTTAGTAAATGAATATACGATGGAACACTTTGTTTTTATTACTCCAAAATTCAAGATTTTTTATTACATAATGACTCTCTCTAACAACAAAAGAATGTCTGGCCATAGGAAAGAACAATGTATAATTAAGCAATTTTTGTTCAGTTCTGAAAATCTTTTTGATATTCAGCAGAGATAGGCATCATACCATCCTCTAGAAAACCGTAAAGTCTATGAAACACAGAGTACACATTTGTAGAATACATATTTGTAGCGTACTCTCCAACTTAATGGGCAGTGCCATATGAGATCAATTTATAACAACCAGGCAAAAGCATTTGGAAGGTTTCCGCATGGGGAGGAGTTCGTTCTGGGTTAGTCCTGGAAAACACTTCAAAGTAAGCAGTGTATCTTTTGAGCTCAATAACTTGACTTTTGTCTTCATAGCATTCCCTCTTTCCACTGATGCAATCACTACCCTCCGGCTGATTAATCATGATATACCCAAACAGTATCAAAGCTGCTATGGTCTGAATGTTGTGGTCCCAAAAATTCGTATGTCAGAAGCTAATACCCAATATGATACGAAGGGGCCTTCAAGAAGTGATTAAGTCATGAGTGCTGCACCCTCATAAATGTAATTTGTACCCTTATAAAGGAGGCTTAAGCAAGCTTCCTTGCCCCTTCTGCCAACTGAGGACACAGCAAGTGCCATCTATGTGAAACAGGCCCTCATCAGAACCAAATCTGCTAGCACTTTGATCTTAGACTTCTCAGCCTCCAGAGCTATAAGCAATAAATTTCTGCTGTTTTATAAATTACCCAGTCTAAGGTATTTTGTTACAACAGCCCAAAAGGACTAAGAAATAAGCCCATAAGACAGCTACCCAAGCTTGTGACAGCCTTTTCTGATAAAGTTTACTCATCTTGAGGTTGATTCCTTAAATACCTTTATCTGCTACTAAAAGTTGATGGTAATACACTGATCATGCAAATAAAAAGCTGGTAACAAGTCAGCTGATATGTTGCTCCCTACTTGAAAGAGCTGTTCTTGGAAAGCCATTTGCCTTCATTTAGGGTCATTAAGAAAAAAGATATTTTAAACCTTTTTGCAAGCCAAGTTACTATCATTACCTCCTGGATGTCCCTAAATGTATAATATTCTATCAACCAAGTCTTGGGGTAAGAATGGCTCTAATTAGTTGGGACATCTGTAGTAATTGTAAAGTGAGTATATAGGATTAGATAATCTCTAAGTCACTTCAATTCCAAAACCCTATGCTTTTATAATGAACTTTATGGACTTCAGAGCAGTGGGGAAGTATATGGAGCATGGACCCTGAATGAAACATCACATTGATGGGAAATAGAATGTCGTTTTTTTGGGGGGAAATACCTTAATCTTGTTAAGCCGTAGTTTCCTAGGTACAATATAGACATAATAATGCCTGCCTCTTCTGTAGTTATGATAATTACAATGCGCTAATTGCATATAAAGCAACTTAGAGCTGTAGCTAGCTGATAAATGAAACCTAGTTTTATTATTATTGGGATTCTAGTGTTCTCAACTCTCAATATATTTATGGTAGTATGATACTGAATATTACATTGGTTATGTTCTGCTAAAATCATCATCTTAGGAAATGAGACATACTAGAGATAAATTTCAAAGAACTGGAAGAATATGGAAGAGTTGATAAAGTGAGTCAACAAGGATGAGCTCTTGTCTTGGAATTTGGAGGGTTAATTAACACAGCTACACAAATGAACTATGACCTATTTTTGACCTTAAATTAAGAAACTTGTTATCAAAGGGAGATTATTAAGGACACATGGGGGTAGGAAGGGACATAAATGAGAAAAATATGTGTTGGCCTTGTCTTCAGACTGATGAACTGCTCTTGTAGTGTAAAACAAGATGGAACCTGCCTTGTTATTAGAACGGAATGTGCAAGCTGCAGGTAGACTATATCAACCCAAATGTGATGAGGAATGATTGTCTTACACTAAGGAGGCTTGAGACTTGGTAAAGCTCCTTATTATATTTACCAAATTTCTTAGCATTGAAATCTTTACTTTCTAAACTTATCCAATTTATTCTGTGTAATGAAATGAAGAAAATCATATTTCCCAAAATTCCTCTTAGGGAGACTTTGTATTTATTCAAAAGAAATTACTTTTTTTGGAGTATGAGACCCTAAGGAAATGCCGAAGGAACACAATACAGCAATTAAATTGTTCCGCTTACTGAAGGGATGAGGAATTTTAACAGGCGTGTATCTTAGAGGCGGAGGAAGAGGCCAGTGAGGCAGGAAGATAGTGGAGAGAGGGAGGAAATAGTAGGAGGGAGCCAGAAACCCTATTCATTGAGTAACAGAGAAGGGATTTAGGAAAACATTAGAAATGACTAATTGGAGGGGGTGTTAGATTTGCTTTAAGGGTGCAATGTAAAGTCCTTCATCTATTTTCTTTTACAGCTCTTCAAGAATACCATTATCATTGCTTACCCAGGCTTTTGGAGATTATTTTGCAGACTTGAAGAGGTGCCAAGTTCTGTGTTCAGGTTAGTACAGGGAGAAAACAGAATGTTCCAGAGTTTCATAACTTAGGGGACAGGGTGGGAGAGCCAATATCAGAGTCAGATGTAGTCATATTTCTTTGTGGTTTCTCATAATGTTTTTAATGAATTTTTTAAAAAAACCTCATGTAAACTGTAATATGGATAATTAAAACCAGAGAAGCAGGAGAACTCTAAATGCAACAGAAAGACCCTCACAAGAGGGAGATGCAAACTTAGAAGGTAGAGTTCAGGGACTAGTTCTGGCATTAATGTCCAAAAGAAATATAATTAAATTACATATGTAATTTTAATGTTTCTAGTGATCAAAGTTTTTAAATGCAGAAATAAAGAAATAAAATTAATTTGAATAATGTATTTTATTAAGTCAATATTTATTTAAAATATCATTTCACCATTTAATTAGTAAAAAATTATTGATGAGACATTTTACATTTACTTTATACTAAGTCTTTGAAATTCAGTGTGCATTTTATTCTTATAGAACAGTTCATACTGTTCTATACCGGACAGCACTGACTTAAATTGTCAGTCCTATACCTAGTTACATCACAGATGGACAAATTGACAGTAAATCCATCTTTTGAATATTATTGACATGATTTGGGGTTGAAAATTAATACTCTTGATTATGAATAAATGGTTTAAGAAAGAAGACCCAAGAGTTATTGAATATTACTACATTTAGCTGCTGTAATAAGCAATTCCATATATTATCACATTTAATCCTTTTCAAAAAGCATCTGATGAGGGATCGTTATTGAGATGGAAATGGTGGACTCATGTTCAACATCTACTTCACTTTTCTAGTTTGCCTTTCCAAATGGCAGAGAGTGAAAGGCTAAAAAGTATATTTCCTGGACTCCCTTGAAACTACAGTTCTCAAGGTGATTTTGGTTCAGCCCATCAGATATTTAGAGGCTGGTAGTAAGACAGAGACTACATATCTTCCTCTTTTTTTTTTTTTTTTTTGCCATTTTTACTGACAAGCACAGGGACTGATTTTTCAGCAGCAGAATTGAACCAAGGTGCCATCTTCCAGCCTTTCCTTATGGGTACTGAGAAGCAGGGCCCTGGGCAATGTTGCTGGAGTAGATTAGAGCAAATGCAGTGCAACTCTAGAGGAAGCATCTCTCTAAATATGTGAACTTTTGAATTTTGTGGATTTCTAATGCTGGTTGTAACGGTGTACATTGTGGAGCAATCTGCATCCTAATTGTAAAAGAAGCAGGTGTTCCTTTGACTCAATTCTGCAGTATGGATGCAGAGGCTTCTCCTCAATGCTCATGCTAGATTCTGTTCCTTTCATCCAATGGTTCTGAAAGCCATTGCCACAGAACATCACACTGATCCACCATATCAATCACATCATGTTAATCAGACAGGGTGAGTGCAATGTGGCTAGCATACTAGAGGGTTTGGTAAGATACATGTACTACAGAGAGAAAGAGAAAAAAAACTCTGAACACTCAGAAATTTGTCATTTTGGTTTCAGAAATCCCGTGGTCAGAGGTATGCCACGACACTCCCTCCAAATAAAACAAGTTGGTGCATCTCACATCCCCTACCACAAAAAAAGGAAGCACAATACTTAGTAGGCCCCTTTTCATTCTGGAGGCAGTAAGTCCACAAACTAGGTGTAATGCTCTAGCTTTTATATTACATGATAGCCTTGCAACTTTGAGTAGGACTTGGAATAGAAGGAGTTCTGCAGCAGATACAGGTTGTAGTGCAATTAGACCTGTCACTTGGGCTATATGATTTAGCAGACCTTATTTTGTTGTAGCTGTCAATGGTAGAAAAATACGTAGTGTAGAACATATGGCAAGCTCTAGAGGAAGAATCACAACATGAGTCTTTGAGGTTCTGTAGCAGGGTTATGCCTTCTAGAGCAGAGAATCACAAACTTTTGGAAAATCAGACCCTGGCAAGCTACGAGGCCCTAGTAGAGATAGAATGTTTGGCAACAATGGACACCAGTGATCATGCATTTAGAATTTTTCTTCATGAAGTAGATCTTGCTTGACCTTCAAAACTGTAAAGTCAGATAGGCCCAGTAACAATTATTCAAAAGATCCACAGTATACATCAGAGACAGCACAAGCAGGACCAGAAGGCAAAAACATAAAAGCAAGTTGCATAAACATGTAAACTAAATCTCCATGTCACCAGCCAGGGTGGTATCTGCATCACCCTTCCTTAGTTCACTATGAAGGTTCTGCATAAAGAAAATGTACTAGCTTGGTTTGTGGATGCATCAACTCAATATGTGGGTACAAGTCAAAAATAGATGCATTATAGCCTCACTCCAGGATAGCCTTCAAAGATGGTGCAGAAGGAAAGTTTTCCTAACTGGTGGGGCTTTGGATGGTACACTTGATTATTTACTTTTTGCTAAATGAGAAGTGCCCCTACATTAGAATTTGCGTAGACTCATAAGCATAACAAATAGCCTGACTTGTTTGTCAGGAACCTAAAAGGAAAAGGATTGGAAGATTGAAGACAAGAAAGTCTGAAATAGAGGCATGTGGATGTATATGTGAGAGTGGACATGAAGTGTGATCTTTGTATCACACATTTGTTACTACCAGGAAGCATCAACCATAGAAGAATCACTAAACAATCAAGTAGATGGAGTGACTCAGCCACTTGATATTAGCCAGCTTTTATCAGTGATCAACTTAGTCCTGATTTGATAGGAACATCTTCAACAGTGCCAGAGGTAGAGGCTATGCATGTATTGCCATTCACTAAGCTTTTGATAACTACTAGCACCTCTGATTATCCACCTGCCAGTAACAGAGACCAATAATGAACTCCAAGTATGGCACTATTTATCAAGGAGACAAAACAGCTATTTATTGGCAAGTTGACTACATTGGGCTCCTTTCTTCCTGGAAGGGTTAGAAGTTTATTCTCACAGGACAGAAACTTACTCTAGGTAATGGTTTGCTTTTCCTGCCCGGAGAGCCTCTATCTGCACCTCTACTAGGGGGTTTACAGACTACTAGATCCTCAAGCATGAAATCCTGCTCTATAAAGCATCCAACCATTGGACCCACCTTGCAGCAAAGGAGGTGCAGGAGTGGGCCCATGACCATGGGATCCACTAACTGTACCACGAACTGAATAATTTAGAAGCAGCCTTCCTGAGAGGATATTGGAATGACCTGCTAAAGACATAGCTGAAGTACCAGCTTGGAATAAACCATTTGCAAAGATAAGGTGCTTTCTTCCAAAACACAGTGTGTACACTGGATCAGAGACATCTGTCTATATGATGCTGTGTCACCAGTGGGAATAATGCATAGGTCCAAGTCCAAGAAGTAAAAACAGAAGTTTCCCCACTTACCATCATTTCTGTGTCCCCTTGGGAGAATTTGTGCCTTCTGTCTGTTTATTCTGAGCCTTGCAATGTTAAAGGTCCTGGTGCCCCCAAAAGGCCCACCCTACACAGGACACATCAAGGGTGCCATTGAATTACAACCTATGACTGCCACCTGGGCGTTTTGGACTTTTTATATTCAAGGGCTAGCAGGTAAGAAAACGAATCATCATTGTGACAGCAGGAAGAGGTAGGGATGTTTTTACACAATAGGGACACCAAGAAATAATTGTGGAACTCAGTGATTCATTTAGATTAGATACTTCTTGGTAATTCCTTGACAATTGTGATTGTGAATGTTCAAGTGCAATAACCTCTACCTGTGAAGGACGTGATTACTAGACTCAGACATCTCAGGAACAAGGGTTGCGGTGAAACCACAAGTAAGCCACTGAGAACTTTAGAAGTGAGAGCTGAAAGTGAGGGGGAAGTTAGAATTAATAGATGAAGAAGAAAATAATAGTATCAGTTGTGGCCCCAAGACAGACTGCAAAGATGAAGGCTACAGTTTTTCCCACTAATCTCCATCATCTAGGTTTCTCTTCAGAAAGAAAGGCTCCGTAGAAGCCTTAAAGAGGCACTGCCTGAAGGTATATTGAAAATGTATCCATGCCATATAAAAGGTAGACTATTAAAGGTGTGGAGATAACCTGTTCAGATTCCCTCTTCAAGAAAGAATTTGTTACCTATACGCAAAGAGTGTGGACAGATAAGAGTCTCAAGATGTTAACACCTCCAAGTCCATGGGGGCTTTTGATTCAAGGTCATATTCTTTTGGGGGTCTCCCAGCCAATGACTAAACAAGACTGTGGTACGGAGGCCATTTCTACCAATATGGGATTCCTTTACTAAGTCGTTATCTCTCCAGTGTTCCCCAATGGGTTGGGAGGGACTTTGTCAAATCTACAGCACAGCCTGATCACACACACTCCCTGTCCTCGCTTCCTCCCTTTTGCTTTCATAGGTCACTCCACAATAGACCTTTCACACTCCTATCTCCAGTTCAGATTCTGTTTCCTGAAAGACTCAGATGAAATAAAGTGTTACCTTTTTTCATGAAGGTTTCTTCTTGGTAGGGAGAAGTATCATAAACAAATACATAAATATACAAATATAATGTCACACATTATTTTTAATAAAATAATACAGAGCAAGGGTAATACAGAGGCTTTTTTTTTTTTTTTTTTTGAGACGGAGTCTGGCTCTGTCGCCTAGGATGGAGTGCAGTGGCGCGATGTCGGCTCACTGCAAGCTCCGCCTCCCGGGTTCACGCCATTTTCCTGCCTCTGCCTCGCGAATAGATGGGACTACAGGCGCCTGCCACCGCGCCTGGCTAAATTTTTTGCATTTTTAGTAGAGACAGGGTTTCACTGTGTTAGCCAGGATGGTCTCGATCTCCTGACCTCGTGATCCGCCCGCCTCGGCCTTCCAAAGTGCTGGGATTACAGGCGTGAGCCACTGCGCCCGGCCAGAGGCATTTTTATTAATGGGCTGGGCTTGTAAGACTTCTGTAAAAAAGCGACATGTGAGTAGAGACCTGAGTAAAGCACAGAGATATGAGATATACAGATATCTGAAGAAAGTGAGTATGTTTTTGCCTTATATCACATTCAACACAGTGGCTTTTCCAAATCACCAACTATAGCCCTACTCATTCCATTCTTAGTCAGTGACTTGGTATCCTACCTTACCAGGAATATTAAGGCATTTTGACATGTGTTCCTTCAAATCTCTCCTCTTAACCAAATGTCTCTCTGTATCTTTATTCTACCTCTGTTGCCCTGTGACCCTCTTTGGGAAAGAAGAGTCTGCTCTCATGGCCAACACTAATCTCTCCATTTGTAACTGAAGACAAGCAATGTAGTGGTGTTCTCAACTGCCAAGGAAAAATTGTGCATTTCTGCCTCCGGGGAACACTGCCATTTTCACAGAGTATGAATCAGAAACTGCTGATGCTTCATAAAATAAGACAGATGACTCTCAGTGCCATATTGCAAAAGGACATGTTCAGTAGACTGTTCATTAATTTATTATTTAGTGAGCACCTGCTTATGTGCCTCATATTAGCAGTGATAATAGAAAGATAGCCAGGACCCCAAATCTTTGGCCAGCTGTCTCCTGCTATAAATTCTTAATAGGGCATGTTCGGCACAGATTACACTCCAGGAAATTGCATACATTTGTCCCCAAATAAAGTCCAGTGTCTGATGACCAGGACTGGTTCACATGTGCCGTCTGGCATTTTTTTCAGCTGGTGCAGATGTAAAGTCTTAGGATAACCTCTTTGGCTTTTCCCACCAGGTCTACTACAGGAATTTGGCTAGCTGGGGTTTTTCGTTTGTTTGCTCATTTGTTTGTTTGTTTTAATGAAACCGTAAAAGGAGGGACAGAAAGAAGATCCTGAGAATAAGAACTCAAATCTCCCTAAGGCCCAGAGTACAGTCCAGGCTTCCCTCACTCCAGGAGCTCACTCCAGGCTTCTCTCTGTGCCCTTTCCAGTACTGTCGGCCTGTCCTGATGCAGACATGCTTCAAAGCCTGGGAAAGTAGGCACTATTGCTGTACCAGCCCCATTGGAATAAGGGCAGAAGCAACAATAATTCCAACTGACAACCTTCTTGAAAAAAACATGTAACCTCTTTGACCAACCTTTTAAAAAGATATACCTGTTTCTTTTACTCCTCCCAACATCAACACTCTATTATAGTGCCCCAAGAAACCTAAGAATCTTTTTGCTTTTATTCTAAAGCTGATAATTGCTTCTGTTGTCAATGATGTATCCTGCTTTTATGACCTGTCAGAAAATAAATAATCATATAATAAATAACTGACAAATCATTACACATAAAGTTCAGCATTTTCCATGTCTAAGTGCATCAGAATTTAAGTTCAGTTCTTACTCTTGCCATTGTTGTCTGGATAAACTTGGAAGGATTACCTCCACACACAAACATCATCACTTACACCTTGCACCTCTGGATTCTTTCTAACTCTCACAGAAACTTTGTTCCTATTCCTGAAATTGTGATTTCCCATCTTTATGAAGACAATCAAAACTTTGGGAATCATGGTGATGAGCTCTTAGAAAACCTTTATCCACTTCACAACTGGATGAATTATCTTCTTTCTTTCATCAAGATCAAGTCTGCCACTTGTTCGGAACCCAAATCTAGCACTATAAAACTTCAAAACAATTCTTCCAAGTGTGTAATAATATTCAATGTGTTCTTAAACACGATGTCTGCTATGACCCCCCAAAAAATTTTTTTAATTGTAAAGTGAGCATAGCAGAAAGTGTTAGCTCCATTTTATAGGAGAGAAATGTGGTACACGTTTTTTGTGAACCTGTCAAACTCCAAATGTTTTCTTCACTGTAACTGCCTTTACTCTGAATCCATATTGTTTAATTCTCAAAATTTGTCTCTTTGTAATGTGACCCTATCTTTGATCAGAGTTGGTTGAATCAGAGAAGTTTATCAAATCCCAGTTGGATCACTCTGATTCCCTCATTTAGGAATTTGGAACTAGGAAAGAAGTAGAAATTGGGAAGTAAAAATGTAGAGAAGAAAATGAAACAGGAGAGTCAGGAAGTGATGGGGAAAGATGAAAAGAAACTGTCCATGTAGATTAAACTATAACATTAAATTGGTAGTTTTTGTGAGGAAAATAGCCATCCGAACAGAAAAAAAGGAAGTAAATAGATTACAGACAGAAATGGAGACAAAAAAGTGAGAGAGAGTGCTAAAACTTCCCAACTCCATCATCTAATGTCTTCTTAAGTTGTGGCTACATTCTTGCACTTAAGTTTTATGGGATGCTGCTACAATTTACAATGAATTTTTCTTTTTCTTAAGCTAGGTCTAATTGATTTTTACATTTGCAACCAACATGAAAAATAAGATTCAAAGTGATTAATAGTACCAAAGATCACATTGTCTGATAATGAAAACTGAAAAATTCAAAAGCAAAGCCCAGGTCCCCTGACTTCTAGTGAATTAATTATGATGGGTTATTTTATCTTAGAGACATCTGTGTAGATCTAGATGGAGCAAAGATAGAAAGATTTGTGCATCAAAGTCAAAAGGAGGAAGACGGTCCCATAATTTTAAAAAGCAAAGATGATTGTAAGGTTGAATGTTGGCCTTGAAAAGATATGTCTACCGGGAACCTGTGGAGGTGACCTTATTTTGAAAGTGTCTTTGCAAATACAATTAAGTTAAAGATCTTGAAATGAGATTATCCTGGATTGGGTGGATCTTAAATCCAAAGACAAGTGTTGTCCTCATAAGAGGAGAACATGAGAGAACAATTGAGTATACTTAATGAAATAATTTTCACAGAAAAGAAGTCAATGTGAAAACAGAGGCAGAGATTGGGGTGATGCATCTGCAAGCCAACAAACACCAAGGATTGCTGGAAACACAGAAAGATGGGAGAGAGCCATGGACTTGACCAGCTCTGCAGAGGTCTTGATTTTAGACTTCTAGCCTCCAGAACTGTGAGAGAATAAATTTCTGTTGTTTCAAGTCACCAAGTTTGTGGTCATTTTTTATAGCAGCCACAGGAAACTAATGCAATGCTTAACAATATAAATAAATATGGAGAATGAAAAGAAATTAGAGAATAAGAACTAAAGAATACATTACTATAACCTGGGATATTTAAGCTATAAAGTCCGTACGAGAAGGATAGGGTCAGTATTCACTTGATTCAGGTGTGGTCATCCAGCTTTTATTTAACACTTTGTAAGTGCTGGGGAGACACACTGCCGAGGATACAGGGAGGAGAAGAAAACATTTGACTTCAAGGAGCTCCCAGTTTGTAAGCCTGTGTTGAGGCTGAGTTGTTGACACCCATGCTGCTAAAGAATAATTATTATTCTTAAGTTTACTGCTAAATTTTATTTCTTTGGAAAAAATTATTGAGAAATTAATTGTTTTCTTTTTTCTGTTATGGCCTCATTAGAGAATACATGTCTTTTTTTTTTGCTTCCTCATTAACACCAACAAATATGTTATATGCTTCTCTACCACTTCTTACTTTGGAAGCTCTTTGACTGCAGGAGAGTAGTAAACTGTATTTTTTCCATACACTTCAAAACGAGAAAGGCCACCAAGTGGGTATGGTTGGAGACTGTAGCTTTGGGGGGGAGGTGGGTGGCACAGTTTCAAGGGAGTTCATTCTCCTAGAGGAGGAACAGGAGAAGATGGGTCACTTGAAAAAGCTCCATGTCATGGATTCATGAATATCTGCACATTCTTCAAACACAGCACCCCACAAGCAGAAAGATCCCAGAGGACAACAGCCGTATGAATGCCCATGGAGATTAAACTCTGTGAAAAGAATAATTTTGCAGATTATAATGAAACTAGAACCTGTGAAGGCATCTTTTATTTGTGGTGGAATCAAGGAGAAGAAGTAGACCATAAGATATGAGTTCTCCCACACACATTTTTTCTTTCACTGAAAAAGAAGAGCTTATATGATTTACAGAGTAATGAATCAGACTAACGTACAGCTGATTAGTTCGTTTGCAATTTTAATGAAAAATTCAGTTTCCTATAATGTATATTTTATACATAAAATGAACAGTATATGTTTTATAACTCTTCAAGTGATGGCTACATCTCAGGGTGATTACTTAACACTTGAGTATACTTAATGAAATAATTTTTCTAGGAGGAACTTGTGATAAATAGCTCCAGAAAACCCTGTGACTATCTCGGAAAGTTTCTTGCTTCTTCTTAACAAATGGAACAAGAAACAGAGCCTCATGCATTTAAATTTCATGTTCTCTTAGTACCTTGTGCTCCCAATGTCACTAGATTGTGAAAGTTCTTCAACCTCTTCTCACTTACTTTACTAGGGGGAGACATGACAAGCTTTACGTGTTGAAAATACAAAGAGCCTGACCCTACAGGAATCTTTCTTTCCAGCCTTTTTCATCGCGAGTACATGCTTTTGATTTTGATCATGGTTAAATAGAAAATATTTAGATTATAATTTCTATCCACAAGGATATAATTTCTATCCACAATTTCTAACCAACAAGATTCCCCGTGACTCACCTGGCACAGAAGTTGGGAAACTTCAAGTTGATTTCCAGGCCTAAGTATGGAACAGTCTTTATCACTTTCCAAAATGTAGCCTGTCCACATTTTCTTGTGCTGCATAAGCCCAGCATCCCAATATAAAACAGTAGAGAAAAAGAAACTGATGCTGAAATTCTCATGGGCTTTGATGAGCAGAAACTTGGTAATATAATTAATTTGATTTAGAAAAATAAAGAAACATGACATTTGTTATCCCTAGAGATTTATAAATTGATTCAAACTTATCATTACCGCACGTGGAGAATCCGTGCTTAGGAAGGACTACCTGTGTTTATTCCTCAAAAAATCAGGGTAATTTGAGCAAAGTTGAAAAATGTTGACTAAAGACTCATCTTGGCCAGGGCACAGTGGCTCACACCTATAATCCCAGCACTTTGGGAGGTCCAGGCGGGTGGATTGCTTGAGCTCAGGAGATTGAGATCAGCCTGGGAAGCATAGTGAAACCCCGTCTCTACAAAAATACAAAAAATTAGCCAGGTGTGGTGGCACGCCTGTGGTTCCAGCTACTTGGGAAGCTGAGGTGGGAGGATTGTTTGAGCATGGGACGTGAAGGTTTCAGTGAGCTGAGATTGCACCACTGCACTCCAGCCTGGGTAACACAGCAAGATCCTGTCTCAAAAAAAAAAAAAAAAAAAGACTCATCTTTAATCTTTTGTGATGATTTGTTCATTATGCTTAATATATATGATCTGCCCATAGCTTTAAAAAATGATGTAGTATTAGTCTGTAAATCCTCCTTTCTTTAGTATTACGTCTTCTAAAAGCTTATGCTGAATGCATACTGCCTCAGCTACCAACTCAGAAAGGAAAACCCCACTGGTATCCAAATCAAGTGTAGTAGACTGAGCCCTCTCCCTTGTAATTACTGCCACTCCCACTTCTCCAGACACTCTTTCCACCCCATCAGCTCACCAACAAAACTTACTTTCTATGTATGTTGCAGTGGCAAGCACTGGTCTGTTGTCCCTCTGGGCCTTGATCTTGAGTAAAAACTGGTTCTCCTTCTAGTGCTATATTCTTTTTGTTGCTCAAAACACAACACTACCGACTTGAAACTGTGACATTTCCTATTTGCTTATATTGTTGTTGGTATTTCTTTCTATCATCCCAGCAATACTCATGTATAAGATCTAGGGACTTCCTGGCTCTCAAAGAATCTGAGCTCTCAATATCCCAGACTGAAGGCCCAACCCAGCCTTTGATCAGAATTATAAAGTGCATTTATTGCATAAAAAAACAGTTATCCTGAACACAAAAATTAGATGAAAATAAGATCCTTGGAAGTTTTTGCTGCATAGCCGTTTTAGATATATTTATTAAGCACCTATTGATCCATCACTAAATAAATTTACTGTGCATATTTGTTAATATTCAAGAAACAAAATGGACAAGTTCTCTGCTATTATTCTAGTAGTTATGGAGAGACAATAAATATTTAACAAATAAATACATAATATTTCAGACGGCAAGAAATGCTAAAGAGGAAAAGTCAGGCAAGGGAAGTAAGGAGTGCTAAGAGCAGGGTTTCTATTTTATATGGGATACTTCAGGAAGACATTACTAATGAATGACTTTGCAGCAGAAACTTGAAGAAATGAAGGAGTCAATCATGCAACTTCATGGTCAAAAAGCATTCCAGAAGAAGCAGAGAATCATTTCAAAGACCTTGTGGCAGTACTGTGCTGTGCATGCAGGAGGAACAGAAAAAGAAAAAAAAAAAAAAAGCCAGTATGTATGAAACTGAGTCATCTGGAAGGGCAGTGGTTCTCAAATGTGGCTACATTTTGAAATCACCTGGGGATATATTTTTTTAAATGATGCCTTGATTTACCAGCTAGATATTGTGATTCAAATGGTCTGGGGCATAACCAGGACATTAGGATTATTTTGAAAGCTTCCCCAGGATATTCTAATATGCAACAAATTTGGACTAGAAAAATATGATAAGGTTGCCTAGCAATACTTGAACCCACAGTGTCTTTAACACAGAGTGGAATGAAAGGGTCTTTGTGTTGTTCTCCAACTGTCTACTGTTTGTTTCCGTGGCAAAGTAGGTTGAAAGTTGGATTTAACTAGGGTTGGATATTTTTTAGGTAAATGCAAAGGAAAGAGAAATTAGCTGATACTCTGCCAGAGAGTGATTATAAAAAGGGACCATGGAATCTAAGGTGGGTAAGAAGAGAAGCTAGGACAGGAGAAGAGTAAGAAACAGTGTTAGGAGCAACAAAGTGCTATTTAGGTCAAAGATTTGTTCCCTCAGATACTAAAAGGAGAGAGCTGGAAATATAGGCAGTGACGGACATAGTGATTAACAGAGGGGATATAGTTTTTGATAATGGACAGATCTAGCATAAGACATAGAAATATGTGGCTGAGCTAGAGTAAGAACAAAAATTATCGGAGGATAAGACAAAACAAAAGCACCAAGGTTTTGACAGGATAGTCTACATGGTTATTAAAATCACTAAGAATTATGATAATAGCATTACAGAGAGTGATAGTAATGTAGGAATTAAAATATTCAAGGAAGTAAAGGGAGTAACCAGAAGTGTCTTTAAATGACAAACAAAAAAGGACCGGGCGCAGTGGCTCACGCCTGTAATCCCAGCACTTTGGGAGACTGAGACGGGTGGATCATGAGGTCAGGAGATCAAGACCATCCTGGCTAACACGGTGAAACCCCGTCTCTACTAAAAATACAAAAAAAAATTTAGCTGAGCATGGTGGGGGGCGCCCGTAGTCCCAGCTACTCGGGAGGCTGAGGCAGGAGAATGGCGCGAACCCAGGAGGCGGAGCTTGCAGTGAGCTCAGATAGCGCCACTGCACTCCAGCCTGGGGGACGGAGCAAGACTCCGCCTCAAAAAAACAAAGGGAGAGACAATTCCAGTAGTGGAGTCTGATAGCAGGAGTTTCAAAGCTGAAAAATTTTTAAGGAGGATGGAGAGAAATGGACTGGAAGCAGCAGTAAGGAGCAAAGAGCTACCCTATCCCCAGGACAGAAAATATCTACTCTATGAGGGGCCACAATAGAGACAGAGCTTCAAGGGAGTGCCAGATTTCAGTGTGAACACAAAGGTGAAGGAAACATTCAAGAGAAGAGACAAAGATATTAGGGACCTTGCCAGTAACGTGCCATGGATCCCCTAGGGAAACGATATGGCAACTGGAAGTGGAGAAAGAGCAATTTAGACTGTGAATGAAGACCTCAGTCGAGAGGGGTGACTTGGTGTATTTGATGTGAATATGTGTCAAGCCATTCAGACAGTGTCAGGTATAGAGTAAGTGCTCTATAGTCAGCCACTATTGGTTGTATGGTGACTGATGAGTACAGAGATGTAGGTCATGATGGAATTAGTTCCAATGGACTCCTGGGATGGTTGCATTGATAAATACATGATTTGGGGGGCAAACTATGAGTACAAGTCTTTACAAAAATTTGTGGAGTTCTGGTCTTGTATAAATGGAAGTAAGTACAGGACCTAAAAAAAGGAATGGAGAACCTAGATCACCACAGCTCAATGAAGTTAAAGAAAAACTATTAAGAAAGTACTTCACAAACCTCTGGAGAAAAAGAATGTCTTCAGTGGACCTGAAATTTTTAGGAATTCCTGAAAGCTAGAAAACAGCAGGGTACCAATGAGTATTGTGTGGTGGTCGTAGCTTAATGTTTACACACTCTCACATACTCTTCGCTTCAAATAATGGAGCCTAACTCCTCTCTCCCTGAGTGTGACCTTTGCTTAGTGACTTGCCACTAATGGAGTAGAATGTACAATAGGGACTGCATGTGACTTCTGAGGCTAGGTCATAAAAGGCACTGTGGCAGTATCCTTGCTTTCTTCCTAGGATCAGTAGCTCTGGGAGACGCCAACTGTCCTATCTCTAAGGACACTAAGCAGCCCTGAAAGAGGGCACACATGAGAGAATTTAAGGTCTTTCGACAACAACCAGCTCTAACTCACTAGCCATGTGAGTGACCCCCTTGAATGCTGGTCCTCCAGCCCCAGTTGAGTCTTCTGATGAGCCCAAGAAAATACCTTGACCCATGAGAGGCTCTGATCCAGAACCAACCAGCAAAGTCACTCCCAGTGTCCTGACCCACAGAAACTGTATGAGCTGGTAAGTTTTTTGTTTTAAATTATACTTTAAGTTTTAGGGTACATGTGCACAATGTGCAGGTCATCATTCTCAGCAAACTATCACAAGGACAAAAAACCAAACACCACGTGTTCTCACTCATAGGTGGAAATTGAACAATGAGAACACATGGTCACAGAAAGGTGAGCTGGTAAGTTTTGAAGTAATTTGTTATGCATAAGTAGATGGTTAATACATTATGTTTGAGCTTTGATGTTAGACTAGACATACTTTTTTATTTTTTTAAAATAACTATAATTGGCATGTAATAATTGTACACATTGTGGAGTATATAGTGATGTTGTGATACATATATAGAGGGTAATTAGCATATGCATCATCTCAAACATTTATCATTTCCTTGTGTTGGGTACATTCAATATCCTTCTAGCTATTTGAAACTACATAATATATTATTGCTAACTTCAGTCATCCTACAGTGCTATAGAATGCTAGAACCTTTTTAAGTAGGAAAATTTTCTCATCCCTTTAACTCCTTTTTGGGGGCATGACCCATTACCCCTTACATTCTTCTTAAGCTGGATGCATACCAATTTAGGAACAGGACGGGGATGGGATGGGGTGGGAGAAGAGATCTTTCTCTTCACCTACTTACTGAACCTTGACTAATAGACTTCTCATCCTGCAGCAAGTCATGTACCTTGCACAGAGTGCAGAAGGTTTATATTTTTATAACATCCCTCAAAGCACAGAAAAGAGACGAATTTCTTAGTACAGTAATGCACAGGAGCTGTACTAAGAGGCAGTCACTCTTGGCAATGTAAAAAGTCTGATGGACTATAGATGTTTGACCCTGAGGCCATACCATCCACAGCATCTCTTTTGTTGTATTCATTCCCTCTACAATTTATTGAATTTTGCTTTCAAGCTACAAAAGCAGTACCTACTTGTTTGAACAATAAAACAACTGTCAGCATATAAAGAAAGTCAACAGTCTCTTCACTTTTCCTCATTCCCAAAGTAATCAGTGTTAACGGTTTATTCTCTATCCTTTTACCCCTTATCTTTCTGCATTAACAAATATAAAGATACCTATTTCCCTTTGTTTCTTTATGTTTACCAAGACTAAACCACATGCATTACTCTGCAATATGCATTTTTTCACTTAGAATATGCTATAACTGTCACTTCAGATTAATACACACAGGTTTAACTCATTTTATGTAGCTGCATAATATTCCATAGTAAATATGGAGTATAATTTATTCAACCATTCTCCTGTTAATGGTTGTTTTACATATTTACAATTAAAATATAGTGTGACAATCATTCTTTTAAATATATTTTTACACACTGGGACCTATTAGGTTGTTAGACCTTAGTGATTTATGAGTCAATGGGTATTTTTTTAAATTTTATAACAGTGTTCCAAGTAACTTTAAAATATTTGTAGCCTTTCACAGTGATATCACCAATATATGAATCCCCATTTCTCCATATTCTTGGAAGGGCTGAAGAGTTCTAAACTTCTGTAACTTAAGGCAAAAATGATATCCCAATACCGTTTGACTTGCACTTCCCTGATTAGATGCTGAGAATCTTCTAATGTGTTTTGGGACACTGGCTATTCTTTCAGTATCCACAAGATTTGCTGAAGAAGACAAGAGAGGATGGATATTTTATTTTATTTTATTTTGTTTTTTGAATTTTAAAATTTAGTTGAATAGACTTTATTTTTTAGAACAGTTGTAGGTTCACAACAAAGTTGAGCAGAAAGTACAGAAAGTTCTCACATACCCTCTCCCCACTCCCACATACAGCCTCCCCAACCATCAATATCCAGCACCAGTTACAATCCATGAACCAACATTGATACATCATTATCAACCAAAGTCTAAAATTCTCATTAGCATCCTCTTTGTGTGTTGTACAGACTATGGGTTTTGACAAGTTTACAGAGACATATATCCACCATTATATAATCATACAAAGTAGTTTCAAAGCACTGAAAAAAATCACCTCTGCACCACCCATTCATCTTTCTGATGATAGCCCCTGGGGATGTTGTTTATATAACTAAGTCATCTAACACAACCTGTTAAGAGAAAGTTAGATTCTTTCTGAAATGGGAAGATAGATATGGTAGAGATGGCTCCCAATGGCTACAGTGGAACTCTGGACTGATATCCTTCTGTTACCCAGCGTAATGCCTATGTGACATAGCTGAATTTCTACTCTGCCCTAGCTTTGCTGATCTTTAAGAAAAAGAATACCTGCAATAAAAATTTTCCTTTATAGCCAGACCAGCTGAAACTGGTTATAACCAAGAGAGATCAACTTCAAAAAAAACCTCAGGTTTCATTATAATCTCATTTCCATGCTAAATGACACTCCCATCAGTGCTGTGACTGTTGACAATCGCCATGGCAATGACCAGAAGCCATAAAACGACAAAAAGGAAGGGAGAACTCTGGTTCCAGGGAGTTCACGGCCCATTTTTGGAAAACACATGAATATTTCTCCCCTTACTTGTAATGTCATTAAAGAAACATTCATTGAAGAAATATTATATTTTAGCCCTCTCACCCTTCACTAGTGGAGAAATTGATTTGTGAGCCATGCCCCCACATCTGAATTCTATGGCCATCGAATAAAGTTTGCTCTGCTTGATGCTCACTTTTAGTTTTGTGTATTGGCTTCATGACAGGAAACAAGGAAAGACTCTATCTTTTGGGGGACCAGCTTTGTCAGGAACACTTCTGCTGAAGACAAGATGAATGATGCAGGCAATGTTGAATGCTACCGGATATCAAAACCTGATAATTTTTAGGGATACAGAAAAGAAGAGAGAAGCTTGAACTGTTGATTCAAGTCCTATTGAGTGGTCACTAAATTCACTCATACTACAAGTTCAGATTCGCAGAGAAAATACAAATTCTTTATTGTCTATAGCTGATTTGCTTCCTGCCAGGTCTCTAGTCATTGGTTAACAGGAATAAACAAGTGTATTACATAGTTTAGTCTTAGTCCTATGCAGTAATTTCTATAGTTCATTTAGATAGTAGCCTCTCATTTGGAGAAAAACACAGTCTCTCAGGTAACCTTTCCCACCCTTTTCTCTCTTCCCAAGATCTTGTTGAAACCAAGGGCTAATCTTTTTAGTCACTTGCTTTTTGTTGATTTTTTTTAACCCATGTAGCTGAACGCCACACTGCTAAACACTATAACTTAACCTTCATGAGCTCCCTTAGAGATAATGCCTCTGATGTATATGTCACCATGGTAACAATTGCTTAAGTTGTTTTCAGGAACTTGGGGGTCAGCTTTTGTCCAACTTAAACCAGTTAAGACCACTGACCTTTCAACTGGGCCTGCACAAATGCTCAAGAGGCGAGCTTTTGATGTCAAAGAGCCAAAAATTCTTCTCTCAAATCGTGATAACACCACCATTTTCTGAACATGCATCCTATAAGGAGCCATGAACACCAACTACACTTGTGCACATCATCAGTTACCTCATTTATCCCTACTGCCAATCACTTTTCTTCATGCTTTAGACCACCTCGCTTCTTTACCCCATGAATATCCCTGAGCCAGCCTTATCTTCAGGGAAGCCGATTTGAGAGCTGTTCTCCTGTCTCCTCTCTGGGTTTCCCTATGAATAAATCTTTCTCTACTGCAAAACTCATCATTTCAGTAATTTGCTGTCTGCATGATGGGCAGAATGAGCTTGGTTCTGTATCAATATCGGGTAGTAGTGAGAAGGGTGTGTGGGTGATGCTTCATAGGTGGAGAAAAGAGGAAAAAGTCTCCCTGTCTCTGCGTGTACCCACCGGTCTCCAGATCTCTACTATTGTCCTCCTGCTGGTTGTAATTCTGTAATGATTAATTTGATATGTCAACTTAACTAGGCCATGATACTCAGATGTTTCATCAAATATTATTCTAGTCTAGATATTTTCGTGAAGGTTTTCTTTCTTTTTTTTTTTTTTTTTTGAGATGGAGTCTCACTCTATACCCAGGCTGGAGTGCAGTGGTGCAGCCTCAGCTCACTGCAATGTCCACCTCCCAGATTCAAGCGATTCTCCTGCCTCAGCCTGCTGAGTATCTGGGACTACAGGTGCCCACCACCATGCCGAGCTAATTTTTTTATATTTAGTAAAGACAGGGTTTCAGCAAGTTGGCTAGACTGGTCTTGAACTCTTGACCTCAGCTGATCCGCCCACCTCGGCCTCTCAAAGTGCTGGGATTACAGGCATGAGCCACCATGCCCGGCCCTTCGTTAAGGTATTTTTAAGATCAGACTAACATTTAAATCAGTAGACTTTGAGTAAAGCAGATTATCCTTTATAATGTGCGTGGCCTCATCCAATAAGTTGAACGCTTTAATAAAAAGAGACTGACTTCCCTGAAGAGGAAGGGATTCTGCCAGCAATCCACCTTTAGACTCAAACTGCAACTCCTCCCTGGGTCTCCAGCCTGCTGCCTTACCCTGCAGATTTTGAACTTTCCAGCCTCTCCAATCATATAAGCCCCATTCCTAAAATAAATCTCTCTTTCTTGATAGATATATACATAGATAGATAAAGACAGGGTGATAGTTGCTTCCTTGGACCACCTGTCTTCTGGTTTATCTGGGCAAAAAGATACACACATATACACACACTTATATGTATATACACATGCATATATGTATATACATATGTGTGTATATATATGTGCATGCACACACACACACACACACACACTGTAGTCTGTGGCTGGTGAACAGATGATCCACTCTTCTGGCTTGGGTTATTCTTCCATGACATCATCCATATCTTCCTGAGCCAAGGTGGACTCCCAGCTTTGGGTGTTTACCACATCTTCCTGCAGAACCCTTGGCTTGGCAATTCTCTCCTCTTCTCCAGCCTCAGTTGTGTTGTTTACTTTCCTTGCCACAAGTTTCCCAGAAGTCCCATATCTCTTGATCTATTGTCCTTACCTAAAACCGCTGAGAGTGTCTTGGAACTGTCACGTATGCCTTCTCTCTTATCGAGGTTGAGCTGCCTTGTTTTGGACTGCAGGCTCCTGCACATCAGATATCTGGAATTCAAAATCAGATCTGAGTCAGGAGCTGTCTGTTCTTAACATTGCCTTTACTTCTCAAATGTTCCCTTCACCCAGTCCGAGCTGAAGACCCACATTTTGAATATAAGACTCTCCTCCCTCACACTGATCTTCTTGTCCCTCAGTGGAAAGGGAGCAGGGCCTTCTTAGACTTCCCTTATTTTTATCTGTTTTGTATATAAAGAATCAATCCTCATGGAATAGCTACCAAAGGTAGAAATACCTTCTTCTCTACACTATAGGAAAACTTTAGAATTTACTTTTCCTCAGGGCCAATTGTTGATAGGTAAGCTATGTATGGGAGGAATGGAGTGCTTCTAAAATAATTTAGCAAATTATTTCATAGCACAGTAATCTAGCTTGTAAAGTTATTTACCTATTGCATCATCTCATTGTGTCAGAAGCCAAGTATTGTCTGGGTCTTCCTTCTTTCATCTCTTCTATAACATTTATTAGCATTTTCCTCACCCCCACTCTATCCCAGATGGAGCCACAGGCCAACTAGGTGAAGGACACAGCCTCAGCATGTCAGAAGAGAAACACTTATATTATGCTCACGGTGTACTCTTCTAAACAGTTATTTATATTAATTTATTTAGTCATCATAACGGCTCTACAAAGTAGACACTAATACCATTCCTGCACTTGAGGAAACTGGGGTACAGAAAGTTTAAAAGCTTGCCCAAAATCACACGGTTATAAGAAGCTGAGCCAGGACACAAACCCAGACAGTCTGGCTCCAACATCTTTGCTATTAATCACTCCTATAGCTGCTACTATATTCACTGTGAATCATGCTCCTGGAATTTTTGTGCCATACAGCAATCCTATCGGAACGCCAACTGAGAGTGATCTATTCTATCCTAAGCCCCGAGTTCATCTCTGTGTGGCCATTGTGGGTCCAAGTCCCTGGAATGATTTTTCTCTCAGCTTCACACTGGTGAGGCTGTCAGGGAAGGTATTAGCACAAACAGGTGAAATTCCATGCCAAGTCCCAAGCACAACGTTACAAATCACTTTTATCTTCCATGTGCTCTATGAAAGACATCTAAGCCACTTCCCTAAAATGACCTGATGGCTTTTGTCACCCAAGTGCCAAGGACTACCTAAGCTTAAGGTATATGGTAGTGAACTAGGAATTTCTGGAGAATATAGCTGAGGAGAGAGGACAGTAAGGCCTCTGATGCTATGAACTGCTCTGGACTCTGGGCATGGCTAGCATGGACACTCTAGCAGCTAGCTTGGTGCCTGCCCAAACACCTGCCCAAGTTTTGTGCTTGAAACCCAGTGTGTCCGGAATTGGTGGGTTCTTGGTCTCACTGACTTCAAGAATGAAGCCATGGACCCTCACGGTGAGTGTTACAGCTCTTAAGGTGGCACGTCTGGAGTTTGTTCCTTCTGATGTTCGGATGTGTTTGGAGTTTCTTCCTTCTGGTAGGTTCGTGGTCTCGCTGGCTTCAGGCGTGAAGCTGCAGACCTTCACGGTGAGTGTTAGAGCTCATAAAAGCAGTGTGGACCCAAAGAGTGAGCAGTAGCAAGATTTATTGCAAAGAGCAAAAGAACAAAGCTTCCACAGTGTGTAAGGGGACCCCAGCGGGTTGCCACTGCTGGCTGCGGCAGCCTGCTTTTATTCTCTTATCTGGCCCCACCCACATCCTGCTGATTGGTAGAGCCCAGTGGTTTGTTTTGACAGGGTGCTGATTGGTGCATTTACAATCCCTGAGCTAGACGCAAAGGTTCTCCAAGTCCCCACCAGAGTAGCTAGATACAGAGTGTCCATTGGTGCATTCACAAACCCTGAGCTAGAGACAGGGTGCTGATTGGTGTATTTACAAACCTTGAGCTAGATACAGAGTGCTGATTGGTGTATTTACAATCCCTGAGCTAGACATAAAGGTTCTCCAAGGCCCCACCAGAGTAGCTAGATATGGAGTGTCCATTGGTGCATTCACAAACCCTGAGCTAGACACAGGGTGCTGATTGGTGTATTTACAATCCCTGAGCTAGACACAAAGGTTCCCCACATCCTCACCAGACTCAGGAGCTCAGCTGGCTTCACCCAGTGGATCCCGCACCTGGGCTGCAGATGGAGCTGCCTGCCAGTTCCCCGCGGTGCACCCGCACTCCTCAGCCCTTGGGTGGTCGATGGGACTGGGCGCCATGGAGCAGGGGGGCGCACTCATCGGGGAGGCTCGGGCAGCACAGGAGCCCATGGAGGGGGTGGGAGGCTTAGGTATGGCGGGCTGCAGGTCCCGAGCCCTGCCCCACGGGAAGGCAGCTAAGGCCCGGCGAGAAATCAAGCGCAGCACCGGTGGGCTGGCACTGCTGGGGGACCCAGTACACCCTCCACAGCCGCTGGCCCGGGTGCTAAGCCCCTCGGGGCCGGCAGGGCCGGCCAGCTGCTCCGAGTGCAGGGCCCGCCAAGCCCACGCCCACTCGGAACTCCAGCTGGCCCGCAAGCGCCACCTGCACCCCTGGTTCCCAGCGCCTCTCCCTCCACACCTCCCTGCAAGCTGAGGGAGCCAGCTCCGGCCTTGGCTGGCCCAGAAAGGGGCTCCCATAGTGCAGCGGTGGGCTGAAGGGCTCCTCAAGTGCTGCCAAAGTGGGAGCCCAGGCAGAGGAGGCGCCAAGAGCGAGCGAGCGAGGGCTGTGAGGACTGCCAGCACGCTGTCACCTCTCACCAGGACCCTGGTAGTGTAGGCTCAGGAGAGACTCTCCTACTCTGTAGATTGCAAAAATCTGAAAAGCATAGTAGTTCTCGGGGTGGGTAGCACAGTCCCTTACTGCTTCCCTTGGCTGGAGGGAGGGAGGTCCCCTGGCTCCTCGCACTTCCCAGGTGAAGCAACACCCCATCCTGTTTCTGCTTGCTCTCTGTGGGCTGCACCCACTGCCTAACCAGTCCCAGTGAGATGAACTGGGTACCTCGTTGGAAATGCAGAAATCACCTGTCTTCTGGGTTGGTCTTGCTGGAAGCTGCAGACAGGAGCTGTTTCTCTTCAGCCATCTTGGCCTGTCCCCCCATACAAATTTTAAATAGGTTTCTTTTTTATGGCTGCAAAGAATGTTATTGGTATTTTTTTTTTTTACTTTTTTCTTTTTTTTAAATTTTATTATTATTATACTTTAAGTTTTAGGGTACATGTGCACAACGTGCAGTTTTGTTACATATGTATACATTTGCCATGTTGGTGTGCTGCACCCATTAACTCGTCATTTAGCATTAGGTATATCTCCTAATGCTATCTCTTCCCCCTGCCCCCACTCCACAACAGTCCCCGGTGTGTGATGTTCCCCTTCCTGTGTACATGTGTTCTCATTGTTCAATTCCCTTGATAAGAATTGCATTGACTCTGTAAATCACTTGGAATACTATGGACATTTTAACAATATTGATTTTTCCAATCCATACACACACAATATCTTTCCACTTAGTTGTTATCTCTCCAATTTCTTTCACCTCTGTTTTATAGTTTTCATTGTGGCATTCTTTCACCATCTTGATTAAATTTATTCCAAGGTATTTTATTTTTTGTAGCTATTGTAAATGGGATTGCTTTCTTGATTTCTTTTTTAGATTATTCATTATTGGTGTACAGAAATGCTACTGATTTTGTATACTGATTTTTTATTCTGAAACTGTATTGAATTTGTGTATTAGTTCTAGCAGATTTTTGGTAGAGTCTCTAGTGTTTTCTACATATAAAATCATGTCCGCTGGAAACAGGAATAATTTGACGTCCTCCTTTCCAATTTGTATGCCTTTTTTTTTTTCCTTTCTTTTCCCTAATTGCTCTGGCTAAGACTTCCAGTACTAAGGTGAATAGGAGTAGCAAAAGCTAGTATTATTTCCTATTCTAGATTTTAGGGGGAAAGCTTTCAACTTTTCCTAATTTAGTATGGTGTTAATGTGGATTTGTCATATATAGCCTTTATTGTGTTGAGATATGTTCCTTTTATATCTAAGTTACTGAGAGTTTTTATCATGAAAGGATGTTGAATTTTATCAAATGTTTTTTCTGTATCCACTAAAGCGACAGTTCTTCTCCTTGATTCTGTTAATATCATGCATCATGTTTATTGATTTGTGTGTGTTGAATCATCCTTGCATGCCTGAAATGAATTCCACTTGAGTATAGTGAATGATCTTTTTAATGTGTTGTTGAATTCAATCTGCTAGTATTTTGTGGAGAATTTTTGTATGTATGTTCATCAGAGAAATTTGCCTGTAGTTTTCCTTTTTTGTTGCTGTTGTGTCTTTGTCTGGTTTTGGTAACAAGGGATGCTGGTCCTATACAATAAATTTTGTATTTTCTTTAATATTTTAGAATAGTTTGAAAAGTATTTGTATTGGTTCTTCTTTAACTGTTTGGTAGAATTTAGCACTGAAATCATCAGGTCCTGGACTTTTCTTTGGTGGGAAACCTTTTATTTCTGAATCAATCTTCTTACTCGTTATTGATCTGTTCAGAATTTTTATTTCTTTTTTTTTTTATCTCTGCATTCTTTTTTTTTTTTTATTATACTTTAAGTTTTAGGGTACATGTGCACATTGTGCAGGTTAGTTACATATGTATACATGTGCCATGCTGGTGCGCTGCACCCACTAACTCGTCATCTAGCATTAGGTATATCTCCCAATGCTATCCCTCCCCCCTCCCCCCACCCCACAACAGTCCCCAGAGTGTGATATTCCCCTTCCTGTGTCCATGTGATCTCATTGTTCAATTCCCACCTATGAGTGAGAACATGCGGTGTTTGGTTTTTTGTTCTTGCGATAGTTTACTGAGAATGATGGTTTCCAATTTCATCCATGTCCCTACAAAGGACATGAACTCATCATTTTTTATGGTTGCATAGTATTCCATGGTGTATATGTGCCACATTTTCTTAATCCAGTCTATCATTGTTGGACATTTGGGTTGGTTCCAAGTCTTTGCTATTGTGAATAATGCCGCAATAAACATACGTGTGCATGTGTCTTTATAGCAGCATGATTTATAGTCCTTTGGGTATATACCCAGTGATGGGATGGCTGGGTCAAATGGGATTTCTAGTTCTAGATCCCTGAGGAATCGCCACACTGACTCCCACAATGGTTGAACTAGTTTACAGTCCCACCAACAGTGTAAAAGTGTTCCTATTTCTCCATATCCTCTCCAGAACCTGTTGTTTCCTGACTTTTTAATGATTGCCATTCTAACTGGTGTGAGATGGTATCTCATTGTGGTTTTGATTTGCATTTCTCTGATGGCCAGTGATGGTGAGCATTTTTTCATGTGTTTTTTGGCTGCATAAATGTCTTCTTTTGAGAAGTGTCTGTTCATGTCCTTCGCCCACTTTTTGATGGGGTTGTTTGTTTTTTTCTTGTAAATTTGTTTGAGTTCATTGTAGATTCTGGATATTAGCCCTTTGTCAGATGAGTAGGTTGCGAAAATTTTCTCCCATGTTGTAGGTTGCCTGTTCACTCTGATGGTAGTTTCTTTTGCTGTGCAGAAGCTCTTTAGTTTAATTAGATCCCATTTGTCAATTTTGTCTTTTGTTGCCATTGCTTTTGGTGTTTTGGACATGAAGTCCTTGCCCACGCCTATGTCTTGAATGGTAATGCCTAGGTTTTCTTCTAGGGTTTTTATGGTTTTAGGTCTAACATTTAAATCTTTAATCCATCTTGAATTGATTTTTGTATAAGGTGTAAGGAAGGGATCCAGTTTCAGCTTTCTACATATGGCTAGCCAGTTTTCCCAGCACCATTTATTAAATAGGGAATCCTTTCCCCATTGCTTGTTTTTCTCAGGTTTGTCAAAGATCAGATAGTTGTAGGTATGTGGCGTTATTTCTGAGGGCTCTGTTCTGTTCCATTGATCTATATCTCTGTTTTGGTACCAGTCCCATGCTGTTTTTGTTACTGTAGCCTTGTAGTATAGTTTGAAGTCAGGTAGTGTGATGCCTCCAGCTTTGTTCTTTTGGCTTAGGATTGACTTGGCAGTGCGGGCTCTTTTTTGGTTCCATATGAACTTTAAAGTAGTTTTTTCCAATTCTGTGAAGAAAGTCATTGGTAGCTTGATGGGGATGGCATTGAATCTGTAAATTACCTTGGGCAGTATGGCCATTTTCACGATATTGATTCTTCCTACCCATGAGCATGGAATGTTCTTCCATTTGTTTGTATCCTCTTTTATCTCCTTGAGCAGTGGTTTGTAGTTCTCCTGAAGAGGTCCTTCACATCCCTTGTAAGTTGGATTCCTAGGTATTTTATTCTCTTTGAAGCAATTGTGAATGGAAGTTCACTCATGATTTGGCTCTCTGTTTGTCTGTTGTTGGTGTATAAGAATGCTTGTGATTTTTGTACATTGATTTTGTATCCTGAGACTTTGCTGAAGTTGCTTATCAGCTTAAGGAGATTTTGGGCTGAGACAATGGGGTTTTCTAGATAAACAATCATGTCGTCTGCAAACAGGGACAATTTGACTTCCTCTTTTCCTAATTGAATACCCTTTATTTCCTTCTCCTGCCTGATTGCCCTGGCCAGAACTTCCAACAATATGTTGAATAGGAGCGGTGAGAGAGGGCATCCCTGTCTTGTGCCAGTTTTCAAAGGGAATGCTTCCAGTTTTTGCCCATTCAGTATGATATTGGCTGTGGGTTTGTCATAGATAGCTCTTATTATTTTGAAATACGTCCCATCAATACCTAATTTATTGAGAGTTTTTAGCATGAAGGGTTGTTGAATTTTGTCAAAGGCTTTTTCTGCATCTATTGAGATAATCATGTGGTTTTTGTCTTTGGCTCTGTTTATATGCTGGATTACATTTATTGATTTGCGTATATTGAACCAGCCTTGCATCCCAGGGATGAAGCCCACTTGATCATGGTGGATAAGCTTTTTGATGTGCTGCTGGATTCGGTTTGCCAGTATTTTATTGAGGATTTTTGCATCAATGTTCATCAAGGATATTGGTCTAAAATTCTCTTTTTTGGTTGTGTCTCTGCCCGGCTTTGGTATCAGAATGATGCTGGCCTCATAAAATGAGTTAGGGAGGATTCCCTCTTTTTCTATTGATTGGAATAGTTTCAGAAGGAATGGTACCAGTTCCTCCTTGTACCTCTGGTAGAATTCAGATGTGAATCCATCTGGTCCTGGACTCTTTTTGGTTGGTAAACTATTGATTATTGCCACAATTTCAGGTCCTGTTATTGGTCTATTCAGAGATTCAACTTCTTCCTGGTTTAGTCTTGGGAGAGTGTATGTGTCGAGGAATGTATCCATTTCTTCTAGATTTTCTAGTTTATTTGTGTAGAGGTGTTTGTAGTATTCTCTGATGGTAGTTTGTATTTCTGTGGGATCGGTGGTGATACCCCTTTATCATTTTTTATTGTGTCTATTTGATTCTTCTCTCTTTTTTTCTTTATTAGTCTTGCTAGCGGTCTATCAATTTTGTTGATCCTTTCAATAAACCAGCTCCTGGATTCATTGATTTTTTGAAGGGTTTTTTGTGTCTCTATTTCCTTCAGTTCTGCTCTGATTTTAGTTATTTCTTGCCTTCTGCTAGCTTTTGAATGTGTTTGCTCTTGCTTTTCTAGTTCTTTTAATTGTGATGTTAGGGTGTCAATTTTGGATCTTTCCTGCTTTCTCTTGTGGGCATTTAGTGCTATAAGTTTCCCTCTACACACTGCTTTGAATGCATCCCAGAGATTCTGGTATGTTGTGTCTTTGTTCTCGTTGGTTTCAAAGAACATCTTTATTTCTGCCTTCATTTCGTTATGTACCCAGTAGTCATTCAGGAGCAGGTTGTTCAGTTTCCATGTAGTTGAGCGGCTTTCAGTGAGATTTTTAATCCTGAGTTCTAGTTTGATTGCACTGTGGTCTGAGAGATAGTTTGTTATAATTTCTGTTCTTTTACATTTGCTGAGGAGAGCTTTACTTCCAACTATGTGGTCAATTTTGGAATAGGTGTGGTGTGGTGCTGAAAAAAATGTATATTCTGTTGATTTGGGGTGGAGAGTTCTGTAGATGTCTATTAGGTCCACTTGGTGCAGAGCTGAGTTCAATTCCTGGGTATCCTTGTTGACTTTCTGTCTCGTTGATCTGTCTAATGTTGACAGTGGGGTGTTAAAGTCTCCCATTATTAATGTGTGGGAGTCTTAGTCTCTTCGTAGGTCACTCAGGACTTGCTTTATGAATCTGGGTGCTCCTGTATTGGGTGCATATATATTTAGGATAGTTAGCTCCTCTTGTTGAATTGATCCCTTTACCATTATGTAACGGCCTTCTTTGTCTCTTTTGATCTTTGTTAGTTTAAAGTCTGTTTTGTCAGAGACTAGGATTGCAACCCCTGCCTTTTTTTGTTTTCCATTTGCTTGGTAGATCTTCCTCCATCCTTTTATTTTGAGCCTATGTGTGTCTCTGCACGTGAGATGGGTTTCCTGAATACAGCACACTGATGGGTCTTGACTCTTTATCCAACTTGCCAGTCTGTGTCTTTTAATTGGAGAATTTAGTCCATTTACATTTAAAGTTAATATTGTTATGTGTGAATTTGATCCTGTCATTATGATGTTAGCTGGTTATTTTGCTCATTAGTTGATGCAGTTTCTTCCTAGTCTCGATGGTCTTTACATTTTGGCATGATTTTGCAGCGGCTGGTACTGGTTGTTCCTTTCCATGTTTAGCGCTTCCTTCAGGAGCTCTTTTAGGGCAGGCCTGGTGGTGACAAAATCTCTCAGCATTTGCTTGTCTGTAAAGTATTTTATTCCTCCTTCACTTATGAAGCTTAGTTTGGCTGGATATGAAATTCTGGGTTGAAAATTCTTTTCTTTAAGAATGTTGAATATTGGCCCCCACTCTCTTCTGGCTTGTAGGGTTTCTGCCGAGAAATCCGCTGTTAGTCTGATGGGCTTCCCTTTGAGGGTAACCCGACCTTTCTCTCTGGCTGCCCTTAACATTTTTTCCTTCATTTCAACTTTGGTGAATCTGACAATTATGTGTCTTGGAGTTGCTCTTCTCGAGGAGTATCTTTGTGGCGTTCTCTGTATTTCCTGAATCTGAATGTTGGCCTGCCTTGCTAGATTGGGGAAGTTCTCCTGGATAATATCCTGCAGAGTGTTTTCCAACTTGGTTCCATTCTCCGCATCACTTTCAGCTACACCAATCAGACGTAGATTTGGTCTTTTCACATAGTCCCATATTTCTTGGAGGCTGTGTTCATTTCTTTTTATTCTTTTTTCTCTAAACTTCCCTTCTCGCTTCATTTCATTCATTTCATCTTCCATTGCTGATACCCTTTCTTCCAGTTGATCGCATTGGCTCCTGAGGCTTCTGCATTCTTCACGTAGTTCTCGAGCCTTGGTTTTCAGCTCCATCAGCTCCTTTAAGCACTTCTCTGTATTGGTTATTCTAGTTATACATTCTTCTAAATTTTTTTCAAAGTTTTCAACTTCTTTGCCTTTGGTTTGAATGTCCTCCCGTAGCTCAGAGTAATTTGATCGTCTGAAGCCTTCTTCTCTCAGCTCGTCAAAATCATTCTCCATCCAGCTTTGTTCCGTTGCTGGTGAGGGACTGCGTTCCTTTGGAGGAGGAGAGGTGCTCTGCGTTTTAGAGTTTCCAGTTTTTCTGTTCTGTTTTTTCCCCATCTTTGTGGTTTTATCTACTTTTGGTCTTTGATGATGGTGATGTACAGATGGGTTTTCAGCGTGGATGTCCTTTCTGTTTGTTAGTTTTCCTTCTAACAGACAGGACCCTCAGCTGCAGGTCTGTTGGAATACCCTGCTGTGTGAGGTGTCAGTGTGCCCCTGCTGGGGGGTGCCTCCCAGTTAGGCTGTTCGGGGGTCAGGGGTCAGGGACCCACTTGAGGAGGCAGTCTGCCGGTTCTCAGATCTCCAGCTGCGTGCTGGGAGAACCACTGCTCTCTTCAAAGCTGTCAGACAGGGACATTTAAGTCTGCAGAGGTTACTGCTGTCTTTTTGTTTGTCTGTGCCCTGCCCCCAGAGGTGGAGCCTACAGAGGCAGGCAAGCCTCCTTGAGCTGTGGTGGGCTCCACCCAGTTCGAGCTTCCCGGCTGCTTTGTTTACCTAAGCAAGCCTGGGCAATGGCGGGCGCCCCTCCCCCAGCCTCGCTGCCGCCTTGCAGTTTGATCTCAGACTGCTGTGCTAGCAGTCAGCGAGACTCCGTGGGCGTAGGACCCTCCGAGTCAGGTGTGGGATATAGTCTCGTGGTGCGCCGTTTTTTAAGCCGGTCTGAAAAGCGCAATATTCGGGTGGGAGTGACCCGATTTTCCAGGTGCGTCCGTCACCCCTTTCTTTGACTCGGAAAGGGAACTCCCTGACCCCTTGCGCTTCCCAGGTGAGGCAATGCCTCCCCCTGCTTCGGCTCGCGCACGGTGCGCGCACCCACTGGCCTGCGCCCACTGTCTGGCACTCCCTAGTGAGATGAACCCGGTACCTCAGATGGAAATGCAGAAATCACCCATCTTCTGCGTCGCTCACGCTGGGAGCTGTAGACCGGAGCTGTTCCTATTCGGCCATCTTGGCTCCTCCCCCAGAATTTTTATTTCTTCATGATTCAACTTTAGTAGGTTGTATGTGTCTAGGAATTTATCAATTTCTGTTAATGGTTTTCCAATTTATAGGCATATAGTTGTTTATAATAATCTCTAACAATCCTTTGTATTTCTTTGATGTCAGTTGTGATGTCTACTTTTTCATCTTTAACTGTATTTATTTTAATCTTCTCTCTTTTTCTTGATTGGTCTGGCTAAATGTATGTCTGTTTTGTTTATCATTTAAAAACTCTTGGTTTTATTGATCTTTTGTAATTTTATAGTGTAATTTATTATTTCTTTCCTTTAATATTTTTGGGTTTAGTTTGTTCTTGTTTTTCTAATTCCTCAGGTGCAACATTACGTGGTTTATTTGATATCTTTCAAATTTTTGGTGTATGCATTTATTGCTATAAGTTTTCCTCAAATAACTGACTTTGCTGTATCTAATAGATTTTGGTATGTTGTATTTTCATTTTCATTGTTTGAAGAAAGTTTTAATTTCCTTTTTAATTTCTTAATTGACCCATTTGTTATTCAGGACTGTATTGTTTAATTTTTGTATACATTGATTGTTTTCAAGATTCCTCCTGTTATTAATTTCAGATTTTATCCCACTGTGGTCAGAAAAGATACTTGATATGATTAAGATATTTTTACATTTTTTTGATACTTGTTTTATGGCCTAACATGTGATCTGTCCTGGAGGACATTCCATGTGCTGATGAAGACTGGATTTTATAGCTGTTGGGTGGAATATTCTGTAAAAGTTTCTTAGATTCATTTTATATAGAGTCCATTTGAAATCCAATGTTTCTTTACTGATTTTCTTTCTAAATGATCTGTCCATTGCTAAGCATGGGGTGCTTAAGTCCCCTACTATTATTAAATGTTACAGTTTATCTCTCTAATTAGATTTATAACATGTGCATTATATATTTGAGTATCCAAGTGTCAGATGCATATAAATTTATAGTTGTCATGTCCCCTAGTTGAATTGACACCTTTATAACCATCTTTGCATCTTTTTTACTTTTTTAACTTAATGTCTAGTTTATCTAAGTATAGCTACTTTTGCTCTCTTTTGGCTTTCATTTGCATGAAATATCACTTATCCCATTTCCATAGAATATCCTTTTTCATCCCTTTACTTTCAGTGTATGTGTGTCTCACAGGTAAAATGACTCATTTGCAGGCAGCATCTAAATTGGTCTTTTTTTCTTTTTTATCAATTCACTCACTCTATATCATTTAATTGGATAACTTAATCAATTTACATTCAAGGTTATTACTGATAGGTAAGAACTTACTACTGTCATTCTGCTAGTTATTTTCTGGTTATTTTATAGATCTTTTGTTCTCCCTCTCTTGTTGTTTACCTTTGTGGTTTAGTGATTTCTTTAGTGATGTTTTGTTTCCTTTCTCTTTCTCATACGTGTATCTGCTGTAATTTTTAAAATAACTCTGGGTTTACATCAAACATTACAGCTATAAAATACCATTATAAGTTGATAACAACTTAGCTTTGGTCACATACAAATATTCTAGACTTTTACCCTCTTCCCCACAATTTTTCATTTTGTTGCCTTAATTAAAATCTTTCTATGTTGTGTATTTCTTAACAGTGTATTTAGTTTTGGTAATTGTAGATGATTTTTAACCTTCATACTAGACATTTGAAAGATTTACATACCACTATCACAGTAATGCAGTATTCTGAATTTGATTATGAGCTTTTCTCTCAGTGAGTTTTATATTCTGTGATTTAATGGTAATAATTAAAGTCCTTTCACTTCCAGTTAAAGCATTCCCTTAATCATTTGTTGTAAGGTCAGTATAGCAGTAATATGGTTTGCCTGTGTCCCCACCCAAATATCATCTTAAATTCCCATGTCTTGTGGGAGGGACCCAGTGGGATGTAATTGAATCATGGGGACAGGTTTTTCAGCAGTATCACTTATTCGTGATAGTGAATATGTCTCACAAGATCTGATGGTACTATAAGGGGGAGTTTCCCTGCACAAGCTCTCTCTCTTTGCCTGCTGCCATCCATGTAAGATGTGAGTTGCTCCTCCTTGCCTTCCACCATGATTGTGAGGCCTCTCCAGACACGTGGAACTGTAAGTCCATTGAACATCCTTCTTTTGGAAATTTCCCAGTCTCAAGTAATGTCTTTATCAGCAGCATGAGAACAGACTAATACAAGCAGTGATACATTTCCATAGCTTTTACTTGTCCGGAATTTTGTGTCTTCATTTTTGAAAGATAGCTTTGCTGAGTATAGTATTTTTAGATGATGATTTTTTTCTTTTAGCACTTTGAGTAGGTCATCCTATTCATGATCCTATTCTCTCCTGGCCTGCAAGGTTTCGTCTGAAAAATCTGCTTATAGTCTAATGATGGTTCACTTACATATTGACTTGATGCATTTAGAATTCTTTTTGTCTTTGACTTTTGATAGTTTAATTATAATGTACCTTGGAGAGGATCTCTTTGAGTTGAATCTAATTAGGATCCTTCAAGCTACATGGATCTGCATATTCATATCTCTCCCAAAACATGAGACATTTTCAGCTATTATTTCATTCGATAAGTTTTCTATGCCTTTCTCCATCTCTTCTTCCTATGAAAATCACATAATGCAAACATTTGTTCATTTAATGGTTGGTGTCCAAAAGGCCTCATTGGATTGTTTTTGCTATTTTTCATTCTTTTTTCTTTTTTTCCCCTGACTGGGTTATTCAAGAGACTGGTCTTCAAGTTCAATATTCTTTCTTCTGCTTGATCTTAGACTGCTGTTGAAGCTTTTAAGGGTATTTTTATTTCATTTACTGAAGACCTCAACTCCAAGATTTCTAAGTTTTTTTTTAAATGATAACTATCTCTTTGTTGAGTTTCTCCATCAAATCATGATTTATTTTCTTGATTTTATTGTATTTTCTATCTGTATTCTCTTACATCTTCCTGAGTTTTCTTAAGATCATTATTTTGCATTTTTTTCAGGTAATTTGTAAATTTCCATTGCTTGAGGTCAGTTACTGCAGATTTCTATTCCCTTGGTGATGTCATGTTTCTTTGCATTTTTGTATTTTTTGTGTCCCTATGTTGATATCTGTGCATCTTGTGGAATGGTCACTTCTTTCAATTTTATACAGTGGCTACCAGAGGGAAAGATTTTTGCCTGCAGATGTGTCCTAGGGTATTGTTTGAATAGGGTGCATTGGCTTTGGCTCCATGTGGGCTCAGAAATATAGTCTCCATGCAGTTCCTTTAACTGTAGTCAATGTCACCATGCCTTCAAATACCTTAGAAGCCTAGGCTGCAGGAGTTTGTGCAGCTGTTCCACTAGATTGGGTGTAGCCACCCCACTAGCGGGTGTGGGGTTACCAGGCCATTCTGCATGGGTGCATAGAGGCTGCTCTGCTGGGGTCATTCCCAGCCTCCCTACTGGAGGCAAAAACAGCAGTCTGTTTTATCAGTGCCTGAGGTCAGCTGGACCAGGGTTGGGCATGTCCTTTTTACTGGGGAAAGGGACATGAGGCTGCTTCACCAGGGTCAGGCAATGCCTCTTTCCTAGGCATGACTATCTGTTCTTTGGACAGTGGGGCATCAACTGGGCCTGGGTTCCACAGTTACAGCTGTACTGCTGGGCCTACACTGCAAGTAAATGAGGTTGGCATGCTACAGGCACTGGGATGGAAAAGATGAAGTGCCTCCTAGGCACTTTATTCTTAAGGGGTATGGGGCTATGGCTACTTGACTAGGAATAGTTCACTACCATGTATGGGCATGGTGTAGTGGTGGTGGAACCTTGGGGATGGGGAGATGCAGTGGCTACTGGCCCTGGAACATGAAGTACTGGAGAAGTGACTTCAGTCTTAAGATGGCACTTTAGGGTAGCAGCTTAGATCATGGAGGAGGGAGCATAATGTGGGCTGCTTCTTTGAGGTAATATGGCCATGTGAACTCCAGGCAGTTTCCTTGACTGGTCTGGGGGTCTTTGCAGACTGCAGAGTTCTCCAGCAGCAAAGACTGCAGCAAGTGTCCATGGCTTTAATTGGAGCACTTGGGGGTCTCCCATTCACTTTTTCCCAGTAGGAAGAGTCCATCCTGATTCTAAGCTGATCCTAATTGGGGAGCTGGGGTGGCAAAGACAGGGTATTTTGTTGCCTTTTTAATGCAGCCATCTCAAATCTCCATGCCTCACAGGGTCTCTGTCATTCCCCTGTTTTACTCAAGCACTCTCCTTCAGATACTGTAGTTGAAATGTGATTGTTTATTGTTTTCGTCCTTTTTTGTGCAGAGACAAGCATTAGGCAGCACTAACCAGCCATCCTGCTGATGTCACTCCCTTCTACTTCCTTCCCTAGAAATTCTCAATGTGAGGATTTCATCACAAGGCCTTTTGTGAAGGCTTTACCTCTATCCATCTTAAGAATTTCTCAGTAAACACAAAGGGCAAAAACAAAAAACAAGCCTCTTCCCTTTAAGTGTACAAGCTAGTAGATCCACATCTCTTCCATTTACATTGACCTATTGGATATAATGTGATCATATGGCATCTGTTGTTTTTAGGGTTTCCAAGTGAGATATTGGTGGATCACTAAGAGTCTCTTACACATTCACTAAACCAGTGATGGTTCTTAATATAGGCTGTCCACACATTGATGAATGTGCAAAATGATTCATTGGACTGGGAAGAAAATACTTAACATTTTATTTATTTGTATCTATAACATAATAAAAATAAGGTTTACAGATATGTAATGTGCATATTGGCAATGATACACTCAGAGCCTATTTGAGATGGATTCATTTCACATACAGTACACATGCTTTCCTGAGTGTGAATCTATGGCCCAGGGCCATTAACAGTAGGGACCCTCACACATTATGCACTTTCAGCATATTGAATATTAAGACAAAAATAATGTACATGTATCTGTCTACATAAGTTTACAGATGATCTCATCTAGTTTTTATTACATTAACCATCATAAGAGGAATGAGGGACTTAAAAAGATTCCTGTGAGAAATTGCAAATTAAAGAGACTCTTCATAAAGCAAGCACAAGCAAACAACCAAAAAGTGGAAGTCCTATTACTTTTCCTGCTAGAACAATCTCTTTATTGGCTACACTGTGAGCTGAAACAATTACACATTTACTTCCACTATTATTAATGATGAACTTTGCATTGATGATATATAGTGATGTAAGAGACTAGCTAAACTTGATAAAAAATTAATATTATATATTTCAAATTTAACTCAACTATTTAAATGTTTTATTTTTGTGTTTTTAAATGCACAGATTAGTATAATCAACTATGTATAACTTACAAATAAATGAATTTGTAACTAAGAGATGAATTCAAAAAATTATAAAGAAAATTGTGAATGTTTAAAAAATAGGTTTGAAGACCACTGCACTACACCCATCCCAGTCTCCGTCTTAGGAATGTAATGAGAGTTATGTTATAAAACTGCCAGCTTCCTTCAATAGGGAAAATGGTCATGACATGTGTCTTTTCCCTCTTCTTGAGAAGAGGGAAAGGAGCTGGCATTCAATAGAAAATAATGAAGAAGAGGTATTAGAGAAGAGAATGATGGAAAAAAATCAATCTTCCATCACAGGAAGAACATATAAGATAATATTTCAAGTTAAGGTAAGTGAGCAAAGACAAGTCAGTTCCTGGTTAAGATACCGGGTAAAAAAGAAAAGACCACCAAAAGAACAAGGGTGAGGCTGTCTCCACCAGAGAACTGATTTACGGACTGTACAAACATTAGAAGGGCCCTTCTTTTTCTCTTGGTGGATCTTTGCATGTGCTGAAGGCTGAGCTGCATTATTAAGCTCAGCTCCACTAGCTGGGGGAAAGAACACCGTTGCTACAATCCTGCTCCATAATAGCCTTTCTGGGAATGCTGTCTTCCAGTTAGCCCAGTAAACCAGAGAAGAGCTGTCTTTCTCTCCAGGGAGCCATGTGGGCCACAGCTTATCTCTTCTCCTGCCTGGATCCCCCAGAGTTTTTTCCAAGGGCAGAGGAAGTTTGCATGAGACGTGCTGATGCTCTCAGGTTTTGTCCTCTCTTGGGAACTTTGTAGACTTCATGTCACCAGCCCCCTCCACTGGAAGCACTAAGTTTTTCCTTGTCCTAGGTGCTGAGGGTTCTCAAGAGAGGTAGAGCCCTTTATTTTTCTGAGCCAGAGGAGCGAGATTTCCAGCTATGAAAGAAAGCAAAAACTTTATTCCTAATGATGTTAGTAGCTGGGGCCTTCCCCATACCTCCTAGTTTCTGAACTCTCTGTGCTGCTGAAAAACAAAGACAATGCAAAGTCAGGTCCTAGTTCATCTAAAGAGATCAATGCTGCTCTTACATCATTTCTACGATAAAATGATGTCAATAAGAACAGTTTCTTCTCAGTCCACTCCATATTCTCAGCCTTCAGCAAGACAAACACCATGCACTGACATATGAGGCATAATGTTCCTTCTCTCCAAATCAGACAAATGTTAGAAAAGAATTGCAGTGAATTAGAAAAAAAAGAATGAAATCTAAGACCACTATCCTATTCTCTGGCTTCTTCCTCCTCCCTTGCATGCAGCCACGTATTCAAAGACAATTTCATCCCGTATCTTAAAAATCCCATTGCTCACCACAGGCAGTTTCACCCTTTAGTTCTTTCTTACATTTTACAAATTCGAGCTATCTGACTCCTCTGTTCAGTCATTTTAGGCTCTGAAGGGGCTTTTATCAAATAAAACCTAGTATTAAAAAATGAAATAGGAGCTGGAATGTCCAGGCTGACATTATTCTTTCCAAAATATCACTAATGGATAGAATTATTTCTCCAATAATGCAGCCAACTTCGTGCAGTTAAGAGGAATGTCTTTTTATAGAAATTCTCTATTTCTATCTCCTGCCCACACCTCTCCAAGGACAGTATTACTTCAACTCCCAGGGAAGACCTCCCTTTCTGGGATAGAAAGTTAATTCTTCCTTGTTGGAGACCCTCAGAACAAGCATTCGAGCAGATCAACCACATCCACATACAGAGTTAAGCCTATAAGGGCCAAATGCTCTACCCCTAAAAGAGATTCTAGAGCAGTGAAAAGTAACTTTAAAATTTCATTGATCAGTAAAATTTCCCATTTTTAAAATTTCGCCAAGTAATTTTTTAAAAATCTGTCATTATTACTGCTTTATTAAATTAACAATATTTTATATCACCAAACTACCAAGGCATCATTGTAGGGACATTTCTTTAATTTAGTGTTTTATTTAAATAGGTTTATCATTATTTTTCTAATTTACCATGTAGCCCTTTATTTCTTTTTTTTCCCCCTCAAGCTAGGGAAAAATAGTGGAAATTTGACAAATACAAGTCTTTGTGCTATCCATTGAGCTAGAGGAGAGTAGCAGAGAGCAAGCAGCTTCCAGGAGTTTATTCTGTTACGTGTTAAAGGTGAAAGACAGGGAAAAGAAGTTGACATGATCATTCTGGGCTCGAAGGACACATTTTTACAGGCTTTTAACCCATAGGATGTAAACTTTTTTTATTATACTTTAGTTCTAGGGTACGTGTGCACAACGTGCAGATTTGATACATAGGTATACATGTGCCATTTTGAAGATAAAACTATGTCTTGCAATTCTTCAGATTCCCATGGAGTCAAACAAAGAACGTGTGGGCAGTACAAACATAATAATATTTTTATTTTATTAGGTATTGCTTGCTTTAATTGATTTTTACAATTTGTCTCACTTATTCAATACTTAACATACATTTATTTGCACACTTATTTTTCTTCTGTTGTGCAATCTTGTGTACTTTAACTAAAAATTAAGCCCCTAAAAATGGATAACTTTAATTTTTATATAGTTGGGTAGCAGATATAAACCTCAGTCTATGAATATACGGATACAATAAAATGTACTTTTTCTTCTCTTTTTTTTTTTTTTTTTTTTTGAGACAGAGTCTCGCTCTGTCGCCCAGGCTGGAGTGCAGTGGCTCGATCTCAGCTCACTGCAACCTCCGCCTCCCGGGTTCAAGCAATTCTTCTGCCTCAGCCTCCTGAGCAGCTGGGATTACAGGCACCCGCCACCACACCCAGCTAATTTTTGTATCTTTAGTAGAGATGGGGTTTTACCATGTTGGTCAGGCTGGTCTCGAACCCCTGACCTCGTGATCCACCCATCCTGGACTCCCAAAGTGCTGGGATTACAGGCGTGAGCCACCACGCCTGGCCTAAAATTTACTTTTTCTGTATTTTGGCCTATATCTTTCCTTTTTTATTGATACACATAGTAATACATATTTATGGGGGTACATGCGATATTTTGATAACTACTATGTGTAATGGTCAAATTAGGGTAATTGGGATATTTATCACCGCAAACCTTTATCATTTCTTTGTGTTGGGAACATTCGAAGTTTCTTTGCTAGCTATTTAAAAATATACAATAAATTCTTGTCACCCCGATGGGTTAACAAACACTAAAATTTATTCCTTCTAATGGTATTTTTGTATCCATTCACCAATCTCTCTTCATTCTCCCCTCTCTCCAAGCCTTTCCAGCCGCTGATTATCACCATTCTACTTACTATCTCCATGATATATATTTTTAGTTCCCACGTATGAGTGAGAACATGTGATATTTGTCTTTCTGTGCCTGGCTTACTTCCTCTAACATAATATCTTCCAGATTCATCCATGTTGTCACAAATGACAGGATTGCATTTTTATGGCTAAACTGTAGTCCATTATGTATATATCCTACATTTTCTTTATCCATTCATCCATAGATGAACATGTAGGTTAATTCCATATCTTGAGTATTGTGAATAGTGCTGCAATAAACATGGAAGTGCAGATATTTCTTCAATATACTGATTTCCTTTTTTTAGGTATATACTCAGCAGCAAAATTGCTAGATCATATGGTAGTTTCTATTTTTAGTTTTATGAGGAACTTCTATATTGCTTTTCATACTTGCAGTACTAATTTACTTTTCTACCAACAGTGTATCAACATTCCATTTTCTGCACATCCTCACTGGTATCATTATTTTCAGTCTTTTTGATAATAGCCATTTTAACTGGCTATATCATTTTAACTGGTCATTTCATTGCAGTTTTGATTGCATTTTCCTGATGATTAGTGACATTGAGCATTTTAAAATATATATTTTGGCCATTTGCATGTTTTCTTTTGATAAATGTATATTCAGGTCTTCCTCCCCCTTTTAAGAATGAGATTATTTGGGATTATTTTTGCAATTGAGGTGTTTGAGTCTCTTGTTTCTTTTCTCTTGCTGCTTTTAGGACCCTCTCTTTGTCCTTGACCTTTTGAGAGTTCGAATGTTATATGCCTTGGAGTATCGTTTTTGAGTTTAAGCTGCCTGGTGATCTTTGACATTCTTGTGCTTGGATCTCTATATGTTTCTCTAGGCTTGGAGTTTCTCCAGTATTATCTCTTTGATTGAACATTCTACCACTATCTCTTTCTCCACTCCCTTTTTAAGGCCAATGACGCTTAGATTATTTTTGAGGCTATTTTTTAGATCTCACAAGCATTTTTCATTTTTTCCTTTCTTCTCCTCTGATTGTGTGCTTTCAAATAGCCCATCTTTGAACTCTTTTTTCTGCTTGATAAATTCTGTTGTTGGGATACTCTGATGCATTTTTTAGTTTGCCAACTGTATTTTTCAGCTCCAGGATATCTGGGTGTTTTTTTAAATTATTGCTTCAATCAAGAGATTTTTAAATTTATCTAATAAATTTCTAAATTGTTTTCCTGTTTTCTTAAAGTTTATTGAGCTTCCTCAAAACAACGATTTTTAATTCACTTTCTGAGAGATCACACATTGTCACATTGTCTTCACTTTAGGATGTCACTGGTGACTTCTTTAGAACATTTGTTGAGGTTATATTTCCCTGAATGTTCTTGATGCAGGTGAACATGCATCAGCGCCTGATGTTCTTGTTCTTACAAAGGTGCTTTCTTGTGTGAGTAGTTGTTCAGATGATTTTACTAAAGGAGGACAATTGCTCAAAGATTCTACTCAACCGTCTTCTTCACCCCCTTCTCCAAACCTGATCTATTCTTTTTTTTTTTTTGAGCCTCTATCCCATTGAGCTTTGAAAAAATATAGCCTCACTTTACTAGGGATTCCCCTTCTGTTCCCTAAGTTGTACCAGTTTTTCAGAGTCTTGTGAATATTCAACAGCACAACACTCCCATAGGAGTGGCCCTATAGGAATTGGGTCATCTGTCCACACAGGTAATCAACTGAAAGATGTCCATTATCTTTATCAGCTTCCTTTTCAGATCCAGTAGTTCTCTCTGCTGCTTTCATGCCACACCTGGGACATGAAATTATAGTGGAAGTATTTGACACAATTATCAGAAGCTGATAGAATAGTTAAATGAAAAATTGTATGGAGACAAAAAGTTTAAACAACTCATTAACAAACTTGATTGAATTTATATATACATGTATATAGATACAGATGTCACTACTCACCAACTGTTGAATACACACTCTTTTCAAGTGCATACAAAACATTTTTTAAACTTGACTATATGCTACATCATAAAGCAATTCTCAAAAAATTTCAAAGAATTAAAATCATGTAGTGTATATTTCCTGACTTATAATTAAGCCAGAAACCCAAATCTGTTAAAAAATTATTTTTAAAATTTTAAATATATTTTTAACAAACAGCAGGTGAGAAATAAATCTCAGTGGACATTAAAAAATAATTTATCTGAATGATAATAAAGATAAGCCATGTAAAAACTTGTCAAATATTGCTACAGCAGTGATTATAGAGCAGTATACAGCTTTAAATGCACATCTTAGAAAAGAAGATAAAAATCAATCAATTAAGCATTTGTAACTTAAACTAAGGATCTATAATTCAATAAATTAAGGCAAGAATTTGTCAAATAGAAAAGAATAAACTAGAGAAGATCAATAAAGCAAAAAGTTTGTAATTTGGAGAAACCAATGAAGTTAATATTCCCCTACCTAGACAGATCAAGAAATAAAGAAAGCAAGCACAAAAAACAAATATCATGAACCTATGGGCATGTGAAATCATAAGAAGATATTACAGATAATTTTATATCAAATATTTGAAAAGTTTTAGATAAAATAAACCTAAAAATATAACTCATAAAATCAAACACAAAAAAACTGAGAATCTAAATAAACTTATATTAAAGAAATTGAATTTATACTTTTAAATCTTTGTATAAAGACAACACCTGGATCAGATCAGATGATCGCTGTTAAGCACCAATCTTACAAAAATTGCTCCAGAGAATAAAAATGAGGGAACTTTTCCTAATTTATTTAGTAAAAGCATAGCCTGATAGCAAAATCTGACAAGGACAGTAGCAGTATTTAAACCTGGTTATTCATCACAATTGTGTTGGATTTACTCCAAGGATTAAAGCTGGGGTTAACATTTTTAAATCAATACATTTATTTCACCACAACTACAAAAATAAGAAAAGCATGTCATCATCTCAATCTATGTGGAAAAAGACTTTCATGAAATTCGGCATCCATTCATAATGAAACTCTTAGCAAACTAATCCCAGAAAAAAATGCTGCCAATACATTTTAGAGCATAGATTTATTTAGTCACATCATTCTGGCTGTTCAAAATATATTTTCGGTTACTCTTTAATTCTCTGCTGCTCAGGGTAATAAAGAACTGATTAATGAAGATCTTAATAACTATACACAAAGCCCTCTGTTTAGGAAAAAAAATCATTTTACAAGCTTAACAAAGCATTTAAAAATTAAATTTTGCAGGCAACTTGAAGCATAAGCAATGCAAAAGTAGTAGCAGAAACATAAGGAAAGTAAGCTAATAATGATCCAATTCAAATGCCAGTCATATTTATTTCTGAGTTCTTAGATGGGGCTTGGTGATAAAAAACATTTTAGTCTAGAGTTCAGAAGTGAACTCTTTTCCATTGCTCTAGAATATCAGGTTGGCAGATGTACCTCACTTATACACACACACGCAAAAGAATCTCTGATAGCCAGATTACTTCCACAAAGAACTGGTCCTTGTGGAACCCATTTCCATAGAAATCCTACTCGTGTCCCAGGACTGTCTTGGAATGAGCCCACAAAATATCCCTGCTATAGACCTTGCCTCACCATGCCTTTCTATTGACCCAGGGTCCAGCAATGCCTCAGGAGGACTCCTAAAGCTAGTAGCAGTGAGCGCTAAGGTGGTTAAATCTTCAATGATTTGGAGAGCAACATTTTAACCCCACTGTACAAACTGTATTCTTTAATTCTCGACTTAACTAGAACTAATTCACTGTCTTTGTACTAGGTTTTAAAGAAATGGAGCCTGCGGGTAAGGGTGAAGCTAAAGAAGGCTCAAGAACAAAGCAAATGTCTGCAGAAGTTTCTCTAGCTGTAGAACCAAGCTCACATAGTAAGTAATAGATTCTCTAAGAAACAAGAACTCACTCTTATGTATGCCCAAGAAAAAGAAAAGAAGAAAAATATTTACCCAACAAAATGTTAGGTAAGAAAAAAGCAGATTGAACCCTTTTATTAGCAGTTTTTTTCCCCACTTTTCCCACATGCCTTCCAGCCCACCCCACTACCTCTCCTATATGTCCGAGCAAAGTCCAATGCCAGCAGCAAGTTTGAGCAGGCTACACAACACCCTCACAAAGTGCTAAGTGTCTCACTAGTTAGAGGAGCTTCTGCCACAGAGCTCAGACCATTTACAGTTTACCTACATAGGGTAGGAGGTGGAGGGTGTGGAAGAGAATCAATAATTTGGATTTTTCACTTCTTCACATATCTATGTGTCTTGAGTCTGAGCTTCAGAAAGGTACAAAGAGAATGACCTTTGGCTGCGAAATCAGTGATAGTTAATTATTAAAACTACCAGTTACTGTTTGCCTCCCAACCTTTGTGGCCCAGATTCCAGTAACGAGAAGATCCAGAAGCATTTGAAAGTAAGATGTATATAGCCAACATCTTCATGCCCCAGGAGCCCAAGTTTGGAGATCTTTGTTTCATTCTCAAAGGACAGCTCTACTTATCCTTCCAATGATCACTGCCAAGTTCTCTTTAGCCATGGTAAAGTCTCCATTAACTCTGGCCTTGTGGTCTGAAGGACAAATCCTTAGAGTATGTATGTTGACTTCTCTCACATTGATTAGAACAGTAGTTCCCAGAACAATGACAATGTGCTCCATCTTCCTCCCTCCCTCCCTTCCTTCCTTCCTTCCTTCGTTCCTTGTGCTTTCTGAATACTCACTATGAGCATTGCACAGGCCCAACCTTATTCAGCACCCTCACTTTCAGCAGATTGCATCACCTTCTCTTTTATAGAGATCTAAGGAGCCTTTCCACTCAGAACCCAAAACCCCACAGTGTAACCCTCTCTCTCTGGCCTAGTATCCTCTGGAAAAAAAAGTGTCCCTATTGCTGCACAAATTCTGGAGCTAAGGACAAACACCTTCACAAATAATTCCTGTTTCACGTGATGCAGTCTGAAGAGGATGTGGAAAATGCTGATAGATAATGCTGTGGAGTCAGTGTCATTTAGGGAAAAAAAATCACTCAACTGCTGATTCTGGAAATATTATTCTCTATAATCTTAACTTTAATCATTTAAGTTTAACCCGGTTCCTTTCTATTCTCAAGTTTAAAACCTTGCTATTATAAACCAATAAAGGTTTATCAGTGTCTACCTTAACCAATAAAGGTTTATCAGTGTCTACCTAGCACAATTTACATTTGATAGGTATGCCGCATATTTCTTAGGGAAACAGATATCTCCTCAGTGCAACCACATTTTGTTTATTTTCTAATAAAAATTTTTTACATTTAAAAATAAAAAATATATATCTATCATTATTATTGTAATCCTGTGACTAAAGTCACAGTGGTTCTTAGAGATTATTGTTTCCTCCTCTTCTCAATACCTCAGAATTCCTTCCACTATTGTCATGAGAATTTGGAATAGTAGTAAAAATTTGGAGGTCAATGGCAGTAGATTCCTAGAAAAATATTTTATAACTCTCAAAATTCAACAGTAAGAAAGCAAACAATCTAATTGAAAATAGGCAAAAAACACATTAATACTATGGAATATTGATCAGCAATATAAATGAATGAACTATTGATATATGCAAAACTTGGATGGCTCTTACATTGAGTTTGTTTTTCTCCATCTAGCTTTTTAAGATAGAAAGATAGATCACTGATTTTATCCCATTCCTCTAATCTTATATAAAAATGCAATGCTATGATTTCTCCCTAAGCTCTACTTTAACAGCATCATGACAATTTTTTAAATTTTCATTTAATTTAAAATACTCTCTAAACTTTCTTTTGATTTATTCTCTGAGTCATGGGTTATTTAAAAGTGTGGTGTTTAATTTTTAAACACTCAGGTATTTTATACATATATTTATGTTATAGTAGAAGATACTCTGTATTATTATACTCCTTTTTAATGTATTTTAAAGGATTTAGACTTATTTTAAATTCCAGCAAATGGTTTCTCTTCATGATTGTCCCATGAACACTTGAAAGGAAAGTGTATTCTGCCACTTTAAAATGGAGTGCTTTATAAACAACAAAGAGCTCAAGTTAGCTAAAACTGTAGGTATCCTTTTTTTATTCGTCAACATTTTCTTCCTTTTTCTTCAATTCTTTTTATTTTTTCTTTAATTTTATTGATTTTATGTCTACTTGTTACAATTATTGAGGGAGAAGTATTAAACTATCAATATAGCACAATATAATTGTGAGATTGTCAATTTTTCCTTTCAGTTTTATCAGTTTCTGTTTTATTTATTTTGAAACTCTGGTATTAAGTGCATAGATATGTTATGTTGTTATGTCTTCTTCATTCTTGATGTTTTTTATCATTTTGGAATGATAATATTTATGATAATATTCTTGTCATACTACTCCTATTTATCCATGATAATGTTCTTTATTCTGGAGTCTACTTTGTCTGATATATCATATGAAACCTATGATGCTTACTGTTTTGCATGGCATACATTTTCCATCCATTTACTTTTATCTATTTGGTATTTATAATTAAAGTGCACTTCATACAAACATTATATAAGAGGTACTGCTTTTTTAATTCAGTTTGGGAAACTTTAACTTCTAATTGAGATGTTTAGTCTACTAGGTTGAATTGCTAATATGTTGCTAATATGGTTGGGTTTAAGTCTCCCGTATGGCTATTTATTTTCTATTTTATTTATTTGTTTTTCCTGTAGTCCTCCTTTCCTGCTTTGTTTTGCATTAATCATGTATTTTTAGTGTTATATTGTACCTGTTAGATTGGCTTTTTCAGCCCCTCCATCCCCTCTTCCTCCTCCCTATTTTTCTTCATCATTGATCTATGATTTATATTATAGACATTTAAGTTTCCAAAGTCTATCCTTAATTCACATTATATCATTTAAACATAACACAAGAAAATTAAACAGTTTGATGCCATTTACTCATTCCTCTTCTTTGTGCTGTTTGTAATTCATTTTATTTCTACATATGTCAAAACCCTGGAGTTCACCATTAAGTATAATTATGGCTTATTTTAAAGGACAACAAATTGTACAAATCTAAAACAAATCAATCATTATGCTTATGATAATAGCTGGCAGTTGAGAAGATTCTTTCCTATTTCTAGGTTGCCAGAAGATTTTTCGTGAATGAAGGCTAAATTTTGCCAATTTTTTTTCCTGAATCAATTTTCAGTTAATCACATGACTTTTCCTATATACAGCAAATTGTAGTAACTGATTTTTAAATGTTAAACAAACCTTTTATTCCTGGGGTAAATTTTACTTGTTTATATGACCCATTTTAATTATTGTTGGGTTTTATTTACTAGCATTTTGTTAAAGAGCTTTGCATCTGTATTTATGAGGGAGGTTTTTCTTTAGTTTTTCTTTTTTTATGTTGTGCATGAAGACTTTGTCTGATTTTGATATCAGAATAAAGCTGGCCTTATAAAACTAAATGGAAAGTATTTTCACTTCCTTTTTAATCAGAAAGTTTGTGATGAATTAGTACATGTTCTTCCTTAAATCTTTTATAGAATTTACTAGTGATGTCATTGAGCCTGGCACATTCTTTGTGGGAAAATTTAATTTAATTTAATTAATTTAATAGATATATGGCCATTCAGATTTTCCATTTCTTATATTTTCTTGAGTAAAATTTTATCACCTGTGACTTTTGAAGAATCATTCACTTCTTAAAAGTGGTGGAATTTATTGGCACAAGTTCTTCATAACATTCCTGTTTTAATCTTCTTATATTTACAGAATTTATAGTTGGAGTCCCTCATTAATTATGTCTTCTTCTCTTTCTTGGCTCATCTAACTAGAAGTTTATCTTATTTATTTATTTATTTATTTATTTATTTATTTATTTATTTATTTATTGTACTTTAAGTTTTAGGGTACTTTTTTAAAAACTTTTGGGCTTTTTGACTTTATTTTTGTTTGCTTTTCATTTCATTGATTTCAGTTCTCCTCTCTGTTATCTTATTCTATCCAATTTGGCTTCAATTTTTCTTTCAGCCTCTTAAAATGCTTAATCATTGAATTTGGACATTTCTTATTTACCAATATAAGCCTTAGAAACTACAGATTTCTGTCTAAGAACTGCTTGATGTTTTTTCTACAAATCACTAAAGCACAGTTGATTGTTTTCCAATCTTTTCTCTCTGTGTGCTCCTTATTTTGATAATTTCTATTGCTTTGTCTTCAATTTAAATGCCCTTTTCTTCTGCAGGTTCTAGTCTGCTACTAATCTTATCCAGTGAAATTTTTATTGCAGATATTTTCTTTGATTTCTAGAAGTTACATTTGGTTCTTTTACCTCACTCATTCCTCTCCTTATTACATCCATATTTCCTCTTAACCTTAAACAAATTTGTACTATTTGTAATTGTTTTAGCATCCCTGTTTGCTAACCCCATCATCTTTTTCATTTCTGTCTCTTTTTTTCTCAACTGACTTTTCTTCTGATTATAGGTGACGTACTTCTGCTTCTTCATATATCTAGCAGTTTTTTAGTGAATATTGGAGATTTTTATTTTATGTGTGGAGAGCTGCATTTTTTTCTTATGTATTTTAAAAGAGTATTGAACTGTGTTCTGTTAGGTATTTGAGTTACTTGTAAATAAGCTTGACCTTATTGAACTTTCTTCCTAAGTTTGATATGGCATTTCGCATTACCCATTACTTCAGTGTTAGAGTAGCCCTACCACTAAGGTATGGCCTTATTGAGATCTCAGTTGAGGGCCCACAGTATTCAGTTAAGCATCTCCAATCTAGCTGGTTACAACATCCCCCAGCCAAGCGTAAACTTAATAATCTCTGTTTAGCCCATATCTTCCCATAATTCTTCTCTGCCAGCCTTATGGTATCTGGCCCAGTGTACACATAGTTTAGTATTCTGTTACAGACACGAGGGATGCTTATGCAAATTTCTGTAACTCTTATTTTGTGCAGCTTCCTATTTTCTCATGCTCTGCCTCATAATTTCCAGTTATATTGCCAGTGTGATCCACCTGGCAGGTTTCTTTAGTATAGGCTGACTTCACCAATACCAAATTCCTGCAACATGGTCAGCTTCACCAACATCCATCTCTTGCAGTACACAGTAATTAATAGCACCAAGTTTCCCTCAACATCCCTCTTTGCATGGTGGAGTGCCTCTAGTAAGACATATTCTTCTGAATAACTTTCCCCAGTACATTAGAGAGCATCTTTTTTGGCAAAATTTCAAAAGTATAGATCCCATCAAGTTCTCTCTGAATGGCACATTGCAGCATCTTAATTGCAACATCACAGCCATACAGTGGATCAATGCTGAGACAGGGTCTCACTCTGTCATCCAGGCTGGAGTGCAGTGGCACAATTACAGACTCAGTGCAGCCTCGACATCCTGGGTTTCAAGTGATCCTCCCACCTCAGCCTCCTGAGTAGCTGACAGGCACATGCCACCATGCCTAGCTAGTTTTTGTATTCTTTGTAAAGATAGGGTTTCACCATGTTGCCCAGGCTCATCTCAAACTCCTGGGCTCAAGAGATCCACCCACTTGTGCTTCCCAAAGTGCTGGGATTACAGACATGAGCCACTATGCCAGACTGTGCCCTCTCTAATAAAGTCTGGGTATAAGCCCTGATGCAGGAAGGGTTGCCTCTGGGTGCATGTCAGCTTTTAATGTTTATCTTTATTAAATTTTCCTTAATGCACACATTAAGTTTCTGGATAAAAGATGATTTCTTGATAAAAGTTGATTTCTTAACATGTTCAATGTACAATCAATAGCCAAAATGACATTGCAGTATTAGTCTCTCCACACCCAAAATCCTGCATTATAAGACCCAAATAGAAAAAAAAATTGATACACAAGTGGCAGAATTACTCTCTATGCAAGAGATGAAGAAACATAAATGTCCTCCATTTATAAAGGGGAAAAATCATTTTTATCCCTCCCCTTCTGAATCTCCTTGGAACTGAATAGGAAAAGTCCTTACTCTAACTCTTTGGTTTGTATATCACTTTCTCCAAGAGGAAGATAAACCCAGTGTCTATGGCTTTTACAACCTAAATGTTTCTTCATGGCCCTGGGGTTCTCCCCATTTGGGATGTAAACAACTAGGCAGATAATGCTTTAATTTTTGTGCCTAACCCAAAATTACTATTTGGCTCCTGAGATGATAAGGTTTACAGTATGGAAGCAATTGGCTCCACCATTAGGGAAACAAATGTTTACAGATTTAATACTCAGTGTATCTAAAAAACAAAATGTTTCTAGAGGAAATGAAAGCAAACATTCTCTATTCTTATAATGTATACATTTCCATGTCTCTGAAGACTGAGGTTTTGTAAGAATGCTAAAAAAATCCATGGAAAATTTGTTTTTTCACACTACTCTATCTTAACCCTAGGGGTAGTGACTGTTACTTATATCTGCTATTCCTATATTCTTTAGAATTATTTTTGCTAATTACTATCAAATGCCTCATTACTCAAGTTCCCTCTTGTACTTAATAATTCATTACATTAAACTCCCTATTCAAATCACTGTGTGTTTTTTCTCCTAATTGGACCCTGACTTATACAGTATGAGAACTTACCCTCTTATTCATGCATCTTTATTACTAAGGCCTCTAAAGTATGTGTTACCTTCCCTTTGACTGATCCAATTTGCTTAACTTTATCAATATAAGTAATAAGTGTGATGTTCTATGAAATTTTATGACAAACAACATTTTTGTGATCTATATTATGATGGAGGGCAGCAGAATTATCATAGCCCTAAGGCAAAACTGTGAAAGTACACTATTGGTCCTGCCAGGTAAAAGCAACTGCTTCTGGTTCTCCTTAAAGTTAACGTGGAGAAATAGTCACTATTTCAATAGCTACATACCAACTGCCAGGTGCTATGTTTGTTTGCTTCAATAGAGATACTACATCTGGAGGAGCAACTGCAATTAGTGTGACAAGCTGATTAAGCGTACAGTAGTCCAGAGTCTTCCTCTAATTTACATCTAACTTTTTCACAGACCAAGTGAGGATTAAAGAGGGACATGATGGGTATAACCACCCCTGCTTCTTTTAGGTCTTTTAAGATGCCATTAATCTCTACAATTCCCATAGTAATGCAGAATTGCTTCATATGTACTATGTTGGTAGGAAAAGGAAGTTCTAGGGGCTTCTACTTAATACTTCCTATTATAATGGCCCTCATGCTATGGGTCAGGGAACCACTTTGAGTATTCTGCCAGTTGCTATGTATGTCTATTCTAATTATACATTCAGGAACTGAAGAAGTAGACACAGGGTAGGTCCTTGAACCAACTTACCAGAGAGTATGTCAGACCAGAGCTAACACTACTTCTGTCATGTGACTTAAGTTAATACAACAGAGCATCATGGTCTTTCAACCAGTTTCTAGACCTATCATAATTCACAGAACCATGACCCTCAATTGAAAGGGAGTTCAAGACTTCTTGGGGAAGTATCACTGATGCAAGCACACACTGTAAATCTTCCACCAAAACTTCCCCCAAAAGGATCTGTGGCCGTATACTAGAGGTATATACATATACTCCATTGAGAAGTAGAAAATACTCAGACATTTCAGAATAACTTGACCTTGTCCCTGAATTGATGCTAATATCTCAAAACCCAAAATGTGACTGTGGCCCACCAAGCAAAATGAAAGCTTACAATGGTCACATGAGCAAAATGGCATGTTCTATAGATGCCAGTTAGCTTCTTTCCTCAGACACTTTGCTTATACAAAGGTCTGATGAAAAAAGTGGCCACGTTAGCAGGGACAGAGACTACACATGGATTCAACAATATGGGCTTCCCCTTACCAAGGCTGACCCAGCTAACACTGCTGTTGAGCACATAATTTGTTGAGAATGGAGACAAATAGTAAACCTTAACTATAACACCATGCCTTGTGAAAAATGGCCTCATAGCAAGTTGATTATCTGAACATCTTTTATAATGGAAGGGGAAGAAATTTGCCTTTGCTGGAATAGGCTTGTATACTAGACGTGGATTTGCTTTCCCTGCCTGTAATGCTTCTGGCAGCACCACTGTCTGTGGGTGCACAGAATGCCTTAAACACTTTCATGCCATTTCCCATAGCATTGCATCTGCTCAAGGAACTAATTTAACAATAAAGGAGATACAGCAATGGGTTCACGTCCATGGAATAAACTTGTCTTACCACAAGCTTTATTGTCCAAAAATAGCTTATGTACTTGAAAAATGAATGGCATACTAAAGACTTAGTTACAACACTAGTTGGGAAATATCTTGAAATTATAGAGTTCTGTTTTATAGAATGTAGTGTATGTTTTGAATCATACTGTTATATAGTACTGTCACCCCATCATAGCTAAAATTCAAGGGGTCAGGAGTTAAAGGGTGGAAGTGGGAAGGATTTCTTTTATTCCTATTACTACGCCTAATAATTCACTTACAGAGGTTTTTAGCCTGTCTCAGCGACCTTGAACTTTGCTGGTTTTAGCACCCCCGGGGAAAATACTTCTACCAGAAAACATAACAATAGTCCATTTAATTGGAAGATGAGACTGCCATCTGGCCATTAGTGGCTCCATATGTCACTGAACCTACAGGCAATCTCCTGTTACAATTAATTCATTATATTAAATTTTCATTGTTGAAATTACTATGTGATTTCTGTCTCAAGAATGGGCCATGGCTGATATACTGGTTTTCTTAACTATAAGCACTCAAACTATAATTTCTATGTACTGGTTTAGCTGAATTTCACAAGATTTAATACTTTTTGTCTTCATTTCTATTCAACTTATAATATTGTCTGATGTTCCTTATGGTTTCTTCTTTAATCCGTCAGTTATTTAGCTGTGTGTTGTTTAATTTCTAAATGTTTAAGAATTTTTTATTTTTTTTGTCTTATTACTAACTGAATTTCATTATGGTCAGAGAAAGTCGGCATTATTATAATTTTTATAAGTTTATTGAGTCATTGTATGATTCATCACATGTTCTCTCTTGATTCCATAAGCACTTGAAACGACAGTATGTTCTGTTTTTGGTTAGAATGTCCTTAGATATCAATAGGTCAAATTGATAGAAACTGTGAAACAGATGTTGTATATTCTTATTTTATGTCTACTTGTTAAATCAATTGATAAAAGAAGACGACTAAAATCCCAATTAGAATTGTGAGTTTGTCTGTTTCTCTTTTGATTTCTCCTAGTTTTTGCTTTATTTATTTTGAAGTTCTGTTATTAGGAGCAGGAGCATTTAAGATTGGTATGTCTTACTGATGAATTAGACCTTTATCATAATGAAATCATTTTCTCATCTATGGTTATATTTATTGTCTTTATGTCTACTTTGTCTGCTAATGATTTAGAAATAAACGTGAAAAACGTTTTTAGGTAGGTGGAAATTCAAATAATTTCTACACTACCAAAAATGCTATAGAAAGTTCCGGAATGTACAACCACTCTAGTAGAATTAGAGTTTGCATACCATATGTTTCTCCATACTTTTTTCAATATATCTACATATTTTTATGTTTGTCTTATAAAATAAAGTATACTTGGGGTTTGCTTGTTTTCATCTATTCTGGTAAAATACAATGACTGCCTTTTCACAGACATGTTCAATATACTTAGGTTAAACATAATTACATATATTGTTGGATTTAAGTCTACCATTTTTCTAATATTTAGGAGATGAGATCTCACTCTGTTGCCCAGTCTGGAGATCAATGGCATCATCACAGCTCACTGCAGCCCCAAATTCCTAAACTCAAGCAATCCTCCCACTTCAGCCTCCCAATAAGCTGGAACTACAAGCACACACCACCATGCCCTGACATTTTAAAAAAAAATTTTTCTTAGAGATAAGAGTCTCACTGTATTGCCCAGGCTGATCATAAATTCCTGGCCTCAACTAATCCTCCTGTCTCAGCCTCCTGAGTAGTTGAGATTAAAGGCACGAGTCCCCACACCCAGCTTTTGCTATTTTTTCTATTCGTCCTATCCTTTACTTGTTCCTCTATTTCTCACTGCTTTCCTCTTTTGGATCAAACAAATTTTTTAGTATTCTATTTTATTTATCTATTGTCTTCTTAGCTATACCTCTTTGCATTATTCTAACTGCTGCTCTGTGGATTAACATGCATTCATAACTCATAACAATTTTTCTTAGAGTTAAATTGTACCACTTTTATTAAACAAAAGCATTTGATAAAAGTATATTTACATTTGTCTTTTCCTTTGTGCTATAGTTGCCATAAGTATGATGTCAACACACATTATAAACATTATAAATCTTACAATAATATTTCATATTTTTCTTTAAATAATACATTATTTAAAACAATGGAGAAAAAAAGATATTCCTTTATATTTACCCACATATTTGCCATTTTCAATTGTCCTTATTCTGCAAATATAAAGCTTGCATCTGATGTCACTTAACTTCAGTCTGAAGAACTCCCTTCAGCATTTCTGGTAGTGCATAAATTATCTCAATTTTTACCTACCTGAAATTATCTTTACCTTTACCTTGAATAAAATTTTTGCTGGATATAGAATTCTGGCATAACACTAAAAATGTCATTGAATTTATTCTGGCCTCCATTGTTTCTGATTAGAAGTCAAGTAAAATTATTCTTGTTCTCTGCTATGTAATATGTCTTTTTTTGTATAAATTTCAGGGATACAGGCGCAGATTTATTATATGAATATATTACGTAGTGGCAAAGTCCAGGTTTTTAAGGTAAGTGTCACCTGAGTAGTGTACATTGTACCCATTAAGTAGTTTTTCATCCCTTACCCTCCTCCCACCCTCCTACCATTCCAAGACTCCTGTGATAATTATTTCACAAAGCCTGTGTACATGTGTACACATTATTTAGCTACCACTTATAAATGAGAACATGCAGTATTTGACTTTCTGCCTCTGAGTTGTTTCACTTAAAATAATGGTCTCCAGTTCTATCCATGTTGCTGAAAAATACATGATTTCTTTCATTTTTGTGGCTTAGTATTTTATGGTGTGTGTGTGTGTGTGTGTGTGTGCGCGTGATTTTCTTTATTCAATTACCCAATCACAGACATTTATCTTTGCTATTGTGAATAGGGCAATGATAAACATGTGAGTGCAGGTTATGTTTTTGATATAATGATTTATTTTCTTTGGATATATATCCAGTAGTTGGATTGCTGTATCGAATGTTATCTCTATTTTTAATTAATTGAAAAATCTCTGTATTGTTTTCCATAAACATTGTAGTAATTTACATTCCCACCAACAGGGTGTAAGCATGCTCTTTACTCTTTACTCTGTATTCTCCCCAACATCTGTTGAACCATCCTTGCATCCACAGAATAAAATCCACTTGATTACGGTGGTATTTTTTTATATGATAAAAAAATGCTTATAGTTAAGAAAACCAGTATATCATATAAAAGGATGGTTCAATCCAATCCTTTTATATGATATTGGATTCCATTAGCTAGTATTTTGTTGAGAATTTTTGCCTCTATGTTCATCAGAGATACTGGTCTGTAGTTTCGTTTTATTGTTGTCCTCTTGTAGGGTTTTGGTTTTAGGATGATACTAACTTCATAGAATGAGTTAGTGAGGATTTACTTCCTCTCTATTTTCTTGGAATAGTTTCAGTAGGATTAGTACAAATTCTTTGTATGTTTCATAGAATTGGATGTGAACTCACCTGGTCCTGGGATTTTTTTGTTGTTGGCAGAATTTTATTACTGACTCAACCTCACTCTTCATTATTGGTCTGTTCAGGATTTCTACCTCTTCCTGGTTTAATCTTGGGAGATTGTATATTTCCATGAATTAATACATTTCCTCTAGGTTTTCTAATTTGCCAGTGTAGAGTTGTTCATAGTAGTCTCTGATGTTCTTTTGCATTTCTGTAGTATCAGTTGTTAATATCTACATTTTTATTTATAATTGTGTATATTTAAATCCTCTCTGTTCTTTTCTTGGTAAGTGTAGCTACAGTTTATCAATTTTGTTTGTCTTTTCAAAAACCAACTTTTCTTTCATTGCTCCTTTCTATTGTTCCCTTGGTCTCAATTTTGTTTAGTTTTTCCCTGATCTTTGTTATTTCTTTTCTTCTTCTAGCTTTGGGTTTGGTTTGTTCTTGTTTTCTATTTCCTTGAGGTGCAATTCCAGATTGTTAATTTTTTATCTTTTTATTTTTGGTGGGAGGTTTTTGGTGTAGGCCTTTGACACTATAAACTTTCCTTGCAGCATTGCTTTTGCTATATTCTAAAAGTTTTTCTTTTGTCTCTGTTTTATTAAATTCAAAAGTTTTTCAAACTTCCAATTTAATTTTGTCATTGATGCAAGATTGTTCAAGAGTATGCTGTTTAATTTCCATATATTTGTATAGTTTTGAGAATTCCTCTTGGTATTGTTTTCTAGTTTTATTTTGCTATGTTCTGAGAAGATACTTGCTATGATTTAATTTCTTTCAATTTACTGAAGCTAGTTTCATGGCCTAACATATGAACTGTATTGGAAAATGTCCTATGTGCTATGGGAAGAATGTATATTCTGCATTTGTTAGATAGAATGTTAAGTCAACGTCTGTCAGTTTCCTTTGATCTAAAGCCTAATTTATGTCCAATGTTTCTTTGTTGATTTTCTGTCTTGATGATCTTTCTAGTGCTGTTAGTGGGTGTTGAAGCCCCCCCACCATTATTGTATTGCTCTCTCTTTGTGTCTAGTAATATTTGCTTCATGAATCTGAGTGCTCTGGTGTTTAGTACATACATATTTATGATTGCTTTATATTATTGTTGAATTTATACATTTATCATTATATAATAACGTTCTTTGCCTCTTTTTAATGTTGTTGATTTAAAGTATATTTTATCTGATATAAATACAGCTATTCCTGCTTGCTTTTGGTTTCCATTTGTGGGGAATACCTTTTTCCATCCCTTTGCATTCAGTCTATGTTTTTACCAGTAAGGTAAGTTTTGTAGAAGCAGCATACAGTTGGTTCATGTGTTTTAACTCAGCCATTCAATATCTTTAAAGTGGAGCATTTAATCTATTTACATGCAAGTTTAAGATTGATATGTAAAGTTTAGTTCCTGTCATAATGTTAATTTTCTAGTTATTTTGAACATTATTTTTTTCTTTTTTATCTCTGCTTGTCTTTGTGGTTTGGTGGAGTTGTGTCATGTTGCCATTTGATTTCTTTCTCTTCTTCCTTGTATAATTGTTTCTACAAGGTCTGTGAGGTGTATATTTTTGTGTGTTTTATGGTGGCAAATATCAACCTTCCATTTCCATGTTTAGAACTCCTTTGAGCATTTCTAGTAGAACTGGTCTGGTAGTAATGAATTCTCTCAGCATTTGTTTGTCTGGGAAATATATTTTTTTCTCTTTCATATAAAAAGCTTATTCTTGCAGCATGTAAAACTCATGGTTGACAGTTTTTTCTTTAACAACTCTAAAACTAGGCTCCTAATCCCGTCTGGCTTGCAAGGTTTCTGCTGAGAAATCCACTGCTAATATGATGAGGTTTCCTTTATGGGTGGCTAGACAATTTTATCTTGATAATTTTAGAATCTTTTACTTTCTTTTTTTTGCTTTTATTTTTATTTTTATTTATTTTTTATTTTATGCTATTATTATTATTATTATTATTATACTTTAAGTTTTAGGGTACATGTGCACAATGTGCAGGTTAGTTACATATGTATACATGTGCCATGCTGGTGCACTGCACCCACTAACTCATCATCTAGCATTAGGTATATCTCCCAGTGTTATCCCTCCCCCCACCCCCTCCCCCACAATAGGCCCCAGAGTGTGATGTTCCCCTTCCTGTGTCCACGTGTTCTCATTGTTCAGTTCCCACCTATGAGTGAGAATATGCGGTGTTTGGTTTTTTGTTCTTGCGATAGTTTACTGAGAATGATGATTTCCAATTTCATCCATGTCCCTACAAAGGACATGAACTCATCATTTTTTATGGCTGCATAGTATTCCATGGTGTATATGTGCCACATTTTCTTAATCCAGTCTATCATTCTTGGACATTTGGGTTGGTTCCAAGTCTTTGCTATTGTGAATAATGCCGCAATAAACATACGTGTGCATGTGTCTTTATAGCAGCATGATTTATAGTCCTTTGGGTATATACCCAGTAATGGGATGGCTGCGTCAAATGGTATTTCTAGTTCTAGATCCCTGAGGAATCGCCACACTGATTCCCACAATGGTTGAACTAGTTTACAGTCCCACCAACAGTGTCAAAGTGTTCCTATTTCTCCACATCCTCTCCAGCACCTGTTGTTTCCTGACTTTTTAATGATTGCCATTCTAACTGGTGTGAGATGGTATCTCATTGTGGTTTTGATTTGCATTTCTCTGATGGCCAGTGATGGTGAGCATTTTTTCATGTGTTTTTTGGCTGCATAAATGTCTTCTTTTGAGAAGTGTCTGTTCACGTCCTTCGCCCACTTTTTGATGGGGTTGTTTGTTTTTTTCTTGTAAATTTGTTTGAGTTCATTATAGATTCTGGATATTCGCCCTTTGTCAGATGAGTAGGTTGCGAAAATTTTCTCCCATTTTGTAGGTTGCCTGTTCACTCTGATGGTAGTTTCTTTTGCTGTGCAGAAGCTCTTTAGTTTAATTAGATCCCATTTGTCAATTTTGGCTTTTGTTGCCATTGCTTTTGGTGTTTTGGACATGAAGTCCTTGCCCATGCCTATGTCCTGAATGGTAATGCCTAGGTTTTCTTCTAGGGTTTTTATGGTTTTAGGTCTAACGTTTAAGTCTTTAATCCATCTTGAATTGATTTTTGTATAAGGTGTAAGGAAGGGATCCAGTTTCAGCTTTCTACCTATGGCTAGCCAGTTTTCCCAGCACCATTTATTAAATAGGGAATCCTTTCCCCATTGCTTGTTTTTCTCAGGTTTGTCAAAGATCAGATAGTTGTAGATAAGCGGCCTTATTCCTGAGGGCTCTGTTCTGTTCCATTGATCTATATCTCTGTTTTGGTACCAGTACCATGCTGTTTTTGTTACTGTAGCCTTGTAGTATAGTTTGAAGTCAAGTAGTGTGATGCCTCCAGCTTTGTTCTTTTGGCTTAGGATTGACTTGACGATGCAGGCTCTTTTTTGGTTCCATATGAACTTTAAAGTAGTTTTTTCCAATTCTGTGAAGAAAGTTATTGGTAGCTTGATGGGGATGGCATTGAATCTGTAAATTACCTTCATGCTAAAAACTCTCAATAAATTAGGTATTGATGGGATGTATTTCAAAATAGTAAGAGCTATCTATGACCAACCCACAGCCAATATCATACTGAATGGGCAAAAACTGGAAGCATTCCCTTTGAAAACTGGCACAAGACAGGGATGCCCTCTCTCACCACTCCTATTCAACATAGTGTTGGAAGTTCTGGCCAGGGCAATTAGGCAGGAGAAGGAAATAAAGGGTATTCAATTAGGAAAAGAGGAAGTCAAATTGTCCCTGTTTGCAGACAACATGATTGTATATCTAGAAAACCCCATTGTCTCAGCCCAAAATCTCCTTAAGCTGATAAGCAACTTCAGCAAAGTCTCAGGATACAAAATCAATGTGCAAAAATCACAAGCATTCTTATACACCAACAACAGACAAACAGAGAGCCAAATCATGAGTGAACTCCCATTCACAATTGCTTCAAAGAGAATAAAATACCTAGGAATCCAACTTACAAGGGATGTGAAGGACCTCTTCAAGGAGAACTACAAACCACTGCTCAAGGAAATAAAAGAGGAAACAAACAAATGGAAGAACATTCCATGCTCATGGGTAGGAAGAATCAATATCGTGAAAATGGCCATACTGCCCAAGGTAATTTACAGAATCTTTTACTTTCACATTGACTTTAGACAGTCTGTTAACTATATACTGTGGTGAAGTCCATCTCGCTATGTATTTTCCAGGTGTTTGCCAGGCCTTTTGTGTCTGGATGTCTAAATGTGTTGTAAGATAAGGGATGGTTTCATCAGTTATTTTTTTAAACAGATCTCCTAAACTTCTTGGTTTTTCTTTTCCCTCAAGAATAACAATGATTCATAAGCTTGGTCATTTTCTGTAGTCTCATACTTCTTGAAGGCTTTGTTCCTTCTTTTTATTCTCTTTACTTTATTTTTGTCTCATTGGATTAATTCAAAAGACCTGTCTTCAGATTCCGAGAGTCTCTATTCTGCTTGGTACAATCTATTGTTGAAGGTTTCAACTGTATTTTGTAACTCCTTCAAAGATTTTTTCATTTCCAGAAAAAAAATTAAGATATCTCCTTAGTAAATTTCTATTTTATATCCTGAATTGATTTTTGGATTTCTTTGTATTCATTTTTAGATTTATCTTGTATTTCACTGAGCTTCTTTAAAATCAATATTTTGAATTTTTCTGGCTTTTGAAATATTTTCTTTTGGTTAGGATCCATTGCTAGAAAATTACTGTGTTCCTTTGGGGCATCATAAACCCTTGTTTTTTTAATACTTCCAGAATAATTATGCTGATTTCTTTGCATCTGGGCAAACAGTCACTTCTTAATTTTGAATTTACTTTCATTAATGCAGGCAGGAACTTTTTTTCTTGGGGGTGTCACTATGATTTATGTTGGACAGGGTCATTTGACTGTGCTTCTGGGTGCATTCAGTAGTAAAGACTCTATTATTTTCTTGGTTATAAATAGCCATAGTGTGCCAGCTTTCTAAAATGCTGGTTGTTGTAGTGGTGTATCAGGTGGGTGAGCAGGCTCATTGCCCCCTGACAAGCTAAGGTGGCATGGGCAATGGTGTTAGTAGAAGTTGGGAAAGTTTGTCTCCTTCCCAAGTGCTGCACTGTTGTATCAGATTTTGTATTGGGTTGTGCCAGTCAACTTCCTAGCCAGTAGATGACATTTTCAGGTAAGAGCCAGCTGAGGTGGTACCTGTAGGGTTTATGCTTGAACTGTGTTAACACCTGGAGAAGTGCTCCAGTGTTTCATGTGGTGGGTTGGGCTCTGGAGCACTCAAGAGCTTCAGTCCCACCCTCCCTCTACGAGGGGATGGTGGAGCCAGGGAGGGGAAGCCTACACTCAGGCCCTCCAATAGCAAGTGCAAGCACCAGCCCTGACAGGGTGGTGGGGGAGTCCTCAGGTCCCTGGAGGAAGTTGCTGAGGTCTCTTTATGGTAATCCCAGTACCACAAACTCAACAGGTAAAAATGGGATAAGTTTCTCCTTCACATCTCTGTCTGGGCATTCAGGATGTTCAGTTAGGTTAGACATTGCTATTTGCTTCTAGGCTGCAATTATGTTAGCAAATTTTGTATTGCACTGTGTGGGTTCACCTCCTGGCCATTAAGTGGTGCTTGCAGGTGAGAGCCAGCTATGGTGATAGCAGTAAGTTTATGCTTGACCTTTGTTAACCAAGAGAAATGCTCAGGTGTCCCAGGTGTTGGGTTGGGCTGTGGAGCTCTCAGTGGTTCTAATCTCATGCTCTGCCTCTGAGGCAGGGGTGAGCAGACAAGCTGGGGAGGGCTGGGATGGTGAAGCCTGCACTTGGGCCCTCAATAGTGGGCATATGTGCCGGCCCTGACAGGAGTCAGAAGGCAGTTCTTAGGCCCATGGAGCAATACTTCAAGGAGGAGCAAAGCACCTGTTACCACGCCATAGAGCCGGCGTGGGTGGAGAGGCAACTCATGCACCACAGCCGAGTAGGCAGTAGTGAAACCCACCTTGCTTTAATGCTTTCAACCTGACAAGCGTCCTTGCCACAGCTTGCGGCTGGCAGCAAGCTGAGACAACCAGCCAAGTCACAAATAGTTTGTCTTCAGATGGCAAAACTGCTGCAGGCCATAAACTCACTGCCTGTGTCAAAACCATGGCTTCCAGGCCAAATCTCTTCAAGTCGTCTTACAAAGACAGGGTGATCAACTCCCATGCCTGTGGCTAAAGCCCACATCACATTCACCTCTGTTCTAGCCATGAGGACTCCTCCCGTACTCAAGGCCAGATAACAAATTTCCCTACCAAAATTCTCCAAACCAATAACTGCCTCCTGTGCTGGCTGGCAGTTTCTTGGGCACTCCTGGTGTTTTTTTTTTTTTTTGATAAAATTTCGCAGTGTAAATTTATACACAGTATTTTGCTATTTCCAAGTGGATGAGGTGTGCTGACAAGCTTCTAATCTGCCATCTTGGAAAAAATTGTTATTTTAACCTGGTGACTTTCAAGATTTTTTATCATTTCTGGTTTTAAATATTTGACTCTGCTTACATATATTTGACATTTTTCTATTTACCCTACCTGGAATTCACTCAGATTCTTGGATCTGTATCTTATATTTTTTAATAATATGAACATTTTAACCAATGTTTTTTCAAATATTTTTGTGACACATACTATTCTCTCTTTCTGAGACTTCAAGTACATGTACATTAGATGTCTTGTATTGTAGCACAGGTCATTGAGACTCTGTTCATTGTTATTCATTTTTTCTCTGTTTTTCAGATTCAATAATTTTTATTAATCACTCTCAAGTTCATTGACCCTTTTTTCTACCAACACCAGCCTACTGTTAAACAGTAAATTTTTATTTCACGTATTTTAATTTTCAGTTCTAGATTTCTTGAATGAGATTCTACATATGTTTACTTATTATAAGAATATTTTTCTATAACTTCTTGAGCCTATATACACTAGCTACTTTAAAATCCCTGACTACTGAATGGAGTCATCTTAGGGTTGACGTGTTGACTCATTTTCTCTTGATAGGGGCCACAATGTTGTTTTTTTCCCAATGTTGAGCATTTTGTAATTATATACTGAAAATTGTGGATGATAAATTATAGAGATTCTGGATTCATTAACCTGGGGGCACTTGCTATCTCTGAGTAGGCTTAATCTCATGAAGTTTTACTAGAATAAAGTTCTTGAACTTGTCAAACTCATTCACCTTGACCTGCTACAAATACATGCAAGGATGAAATTCACCAGTTGAGTTAGGAATTTTTTCTCTGGGTCTTCACAGTACTCTGTGTATTGCATTAATGACACTGCACTGAAATGGGTTGCAAGTAGATTGTTAGCTACTCAATGCAAGACTAGGGCCTTATTTATCTCTACATTCCTAGTGCCTAACCCAGTGTCTGACACTCAGAGTGAACAGACATTTCATATTTGTTGAAGTAACAAACTAAATAATTAAAGAATCAGAAACTATACAATTCTGCACAAAGTTCATAAAATACTGGAATATGTGAGTCTTTTAATTCAGGAGCAAAGATGATATAAGCTCAGTTCCAACCGACAATATCACTGAACCACAACACAAGATACAGTTAAGTGCCCATGGTAAACGTTTTTAAAAAATACATTCATGATCATCAATATATTTTATTTACAGGGTCAGGGAAGGAATTAGAACATTTTAGAAAAAGTTCATCAATTCTGAGTGAAATGAAGTTTTAGGATCTCAAAAATAAAGTTTATTCTTTGTACTTTATTCTCTGATAAGAATTAATACTGTGTGTGTGTGTGTGCGTGCGTGCATGCACACGCAGGCACGTGCACACGTGTGTTTGAATGAATGGAGGAAGTAATAAAAATAGACAGAATAAAAAGCATGGAATTCAGGATTACTAGATTTGTAGTTAAGGCTCACTTCTATTTTAGTCCTACTGCTAGTTCTAACAATGAATATGACCTTGGAAAAGTAATTTAAACTACCATTTGCAATGGATATATCCGAAAACTGTGGGACTAGTACCTTACAGGAGTGTTATAAGAATCAAACGGGATGATGAACACAAAAGACCTTTGTAAACTCTAAAGAGCTATATAAACATTAAAGATCGTTATTAAATGAAATAATACAAATAAAGCATTTTATCGCAATGCCCATTATACCTAAAGCTTTTAAATGTTAGCACCCTCCCACAAAAATATACATGTGCATGCATGTATACATATACACACACACCGCACACACTCACACTTGTGTTCACACCTTAGCGGCACAACAAAACTAACTTAGGTTCTTGTACCCTTTAACTATGTCATTTTCAAAGTTAAGCTCTCTGTGACACATACTACCTGCTTATCCTTGGCTTCAGTTTATCTCTCCTGCCCACTTCCATGCTTTCTCTTCTCCCAGAAACATTTGCACCCATCAATAAAATGTTTTATTCCACTCATTGTTGGGAGTGATGGAGCCATTGTCTCCTCTAATCCATTATAGGTTACAACTGATGAATGTAAAAGGATATCAGGTAAAACTAGTTTTTCTCTAAAGAAGTTACAAAATCAACACTGTAAAAATCATTTACAGAAGTTATAAGATCCATAATAGTCTTTTCATAATTTTCCTAAAGATAAATGTTTAAATGTCTTAACTCTTGATTTTATATGTCAAGCTATCAAGCAATTATTTTAAAGATTGTCAAAATAATGGTCCTGCTTATAGCTAAAACATATTAATCCAGTGTGCAATTTTATGTGACTAACTAATGTAAATATATGATAAATAGTCAGTTGAGTTTATTAGGCAATCCTGCAATGAAGGCAAATAACTTGAAGTATGCACTCAGGATTGTCACCTGTACTCTGTTATTTTCTCTGTTACTTGATTTTAGGTAAAAGGAGTCTATCAGACAAACAGAAATAATATAACAAGATGTATCTATCAAAAAATACACCTGAGGAAACCCTTGGACAAGACTTTATACTCAATAGATGTTCACACATTCATTTATGCAAAGGTATATTAAGCACTTACTTTTTGCCAGATTAGTATTCAACAGGGCAATGGGCATACAGGTGAATAAAACACCCGCCCAACTAACACTTCTGCCTTTTTCAGGTTTGTGTGTCTCTGTCAGACTCTTCTCTTTCCCTTATCATCTTCCCTCATCCTTTGCAGACACCAGTTGACCCAATGCCACAAAAAGTTAATTAAATATCACCTCTCTGTGAATGTTTTCTGACCTTCTAAATAGATTCCTTTTCTGAACAACGCCTCTGACCCCAAACAACAATCCTGTGCATATGCCTTTAGCAAGTTTTTGTGCTTCTTGTTATTTTGTCTGCCTTCCCACTGGACTGTGAATAACATGAAACAGAATCTCTGCATTAGTCGTTATTGTAACCCCAGAGATAGTTAATTGCTTGACACATAGTGCTTGAAAAAGGTAAATAGATTTAATAAATATGTGATATTATGTTTCTGGTGAATAAAAGAGCTTCGCAAAAAACATATTAAAATAATAAAAGTATTTGAAATGTACAAAAGAAGAAAAATAAAGGAGTATGGATAGAGTGAGACATTGGGGAATAATCATGCACTCAGGATGAGTACAACAAATAAAGACAACAAAACAATTGAGATAGTGAAAATAATGCCACATTTACTATCAATATAAGCATTTTGCATAGACAATAGGAAGCAGCAACAAAATGACTCACTCTTCCTAATTCATCCTCCAGGAGGGACCTGTGACCACATAAACCTATCCACTCTTATGCTATTGCACTTTGCCTGTAGATGCTGCTTTCTCTAGTGAGTCTAAATCCATGCAAAGTATGTAAAACAACTAACACTAGTGGGGTATTCACTCATCCACAAAGTGTTGGAGGAGCAGGAATAGTATTGAAATACTTAAGGAATACAGGAGGGAATACAGGAAGGGATGGAAGAAGACAGAAAAACTTTCAATAAGACCACACTTGGCCTCTGATATTCCCCCATAACCCATTATTCCTCAACCTCCAAGCTGAGAACCACCCATACCTTCCATATTCTCTAACTAGTGTAAGAACAGCAACGCCTATATAGGCAAAACTGGACCAGGTCAAAGGATCCTTATTTAAGAGGGTGTAAGGATATTGTGGATGTCAATAGTCTCTGAAGGAAGAAAGTTGGATCTGGTCTCATATTTCTGTTTGGATTTGAGGGAAGAAATACTTATGCCTGAATTAATTCTCTAAGAATACGATGAAAAGGTCACATTAACACCTATATTAGAAATGTAGTGAATAATTTCAAAAAAGTTCAAAAATCCTCTGACACCCGCCCAGGCACCCCCTAGAAAACTATGAACCTCAGGTTGAGGCATCTTTTGGGAAGGATATCAGGCTGGTCAGTAGGGAGACCCTGCTATCAGCTGTGATGTTATCCAATTGGGACAGCCAGTTGGGGATCAAGGGGACTCTGTGCAGAGACTCTTCACCTCCAGTTTGTGACCTCCTCACAAAGGGATCTGTAGAAGACAGAGAAGATCACAGGTCACCTAAAAGACACTTAACCCTATTTCTGTGGTTAGGAACAGAAAAATAAAACTCGAGAGTAAGAGATAGGAACTGACTTGAGGATGGAACAACAGTAGATGTCATGAGTGTGTGAAAACAGATGTTTCCATACCTGTGTCTCTTAGAAAGTACCTTCCAGCTCTGTCTCAGAGTATAGATAAACTCTGGTGAGAAGATTCATAAAACAAAATATTCCCACAATGTTTCCCATTGAGGGTATACAATAATATAGCATAGTTATGCTTATTTTACAAATAAATATCTGGAAAAATTTGAAGCTTGCACAGTTTGCTGAGAGAATGGAAGTTAATGGCATTTACCTTGGACCCTAGAATTAGTACAACCAATATCTAAGACAACAACTTCAATGTCACTGAAGCTACTACATATAAATTAAAAATCTAAAAAGCTACCATAAGTTGAAAAGAGACGAGTCTTTATGAAAAGTGCATCTGGATAAAAATGTAGTTTCAGAGAAAAGCCACCAGTATGTGTTCTTTCTGCTTATCCCCTAGGGAACAGCAGACATTTCTGCCTTGGTTGCACAGAAGGAAGGAATACACATAGAAATGAACACTATTTGAGGAGCGAATACAGCTGGATAATAAAAGAAGAGACTTTTTTTTCAAAGCTGTTCATTTTTCAATCCGCAAGAATTAAGATATAATTACAAAATGACTGTCACATGGAATATTATTTGACTCCTGAGAATGAAAACTTTCTTTTTTATGTAAGCAGAGAGAAATAAAGGTTGGTTGGTGTCTCTGCGGCTTGTTTCCCTAACACCGCTGCCACCTATGTTCCCACTGCCTCTACTCCACATCCCCTAACCAGACAAGCTCAAAGATTTGACTGTCAGAGAGTTCAAGTAAAATGGGAGCCAAAAAGCTTTCAAAACTGAAATCTTCAAGCACAGAAACGAGTAGTCTTAATCCAGCTTGGAGTGATTCTTGTATCTGGTAACAAAATTCACCAGAGCAGAAATCCTGCTTTCTGCCATGCCTAGAACACTAAACAGACAAGCATTTCTATTCTCTGACAGTATTCTCAACAAATATTATATTTGATGAACTTGTGTATTGTGGCATGTTTGTGAGTAGACACACTACACTGGGCTAATGGTCTCTTAATGAAATAATCCAATCCATTAAGAAATATTTCTGCCCACAACTCTGCATAGGGCATCCTTTACCTCCTTGTTTCTCAGACTGTAAACAACAGGGTTCAGCAGGGGAGTGATGATGGTGTACGTCACTGAGAGAACAAGGTCTTTTTCTTTTGAACTTTCTGACTTCGGCTTGAGGTAGGCAATGGAGGCACAGCCACAGTGGACAATAACCACAGTGAGGTGGGAGGCACAGGTGGCAAAGGTCTTCTTCCAGCCCTCAGCTGAGGCAATTTGAAGGATGGAAGAGATGACAAGGACATAGGAGATAAATATCAGGCCTATGGGCACAAAAATCACAAATGAACTTACACCATAATTTATTATCTCATTGATAGTGGTATCAATGCAAGAAAGTTTCATGACTGGGTAAATGTCACAAAAGAAGTGTTCTACCACTGTGCCACAGAATGGCAAATTGAACATGGCTGTCACATGGAAAACTGCCTTAGTCAGACCAATGCCAAAGGACCCACACACCAGCTGGGCACATAGTCCGTTGCTCATGATGACAGTGTACCTCAGGGGTCTGCAGATGGCCACATAGCGGTCATACCCCATTGCAGTAAGCAGGAAGCAATTATTAGTGGCCAAGATAACAAAAAAGAACATTTGTGTAGCACAGCCTGCCAAGGAGATAGGTTGGTTATGAAAAATGAGGCTCAAAAGCATTCGTGGCACAATGACCAGTGTGTAAACCATCTCTGAACTAGCCAGCATGCTTAGGAAGAAATACATGGGAGTGTGGAGATGATGGTCAATGCATATGATAGTCACAATGATGATGTTAGCAACCAGAGTTAAAATGTAGACAGTTAGGAAAACCACAAAGAGGGTTATCTGATGCTTTCCAAAGCTAGAAAATCCCAGGAAGATGAATTCTGTCAGTTCTGTGAAGTTCTTTCCCTGCATTCTGCTATATCAGTGTCTGAAAGCAACAAATGGAGTCAACAAGGAGTAAATTCTCAACAGCAGTTGGACTTTAAAACAAAGAAAAATGATAACTGTACTGAGACTGAATCCAATTTCCTTCTTTTTGATCATGATGCTCATGCAGGGTCCTTGCACATGAAGAGAGAAGCCTACTTGTGCCTCTTTGGGGCTTTATACATATGAACATTGTCACTGTAGAGCAAATTACTTTCTGCGCATGGAGAGGGCTTCTGCATGCCTGCTCGCTTCACAGACATTATAGTGATGTTAGGAAGGGAAAAAAGACAGCAAGGAGAAAGCCATGCTCTATATTTCAACCAATAATGATATCCACTCTTTAAACCCTCTTAACAAGGAGGACTCCAGTGAAGCCCATGTCAAGAAAACCATAAAGATGAAAGTTTTGCAAAAAAAAAAAAAAAGATATAGCAGTTTGAAATATTTGAAGATGGAAAACTTTGAGACGTAGTCACTGGATTTCGTAACAGGGTCACCAAGGAGCTTTTACACAGTGTTTCAGTTGAATTATGAATATAGAAACTTGATTTTGGAGAGGTAATGTGGTCCAAATATGTTATTGTACTCTCAAAACAGAACAACTGCAACACAAATTCTGCCATTATCTCTCTACTAAAATTGATCACTCAAGTCCCATCAAAGAAATCTTTTTTTTTTTTTTTTTGCTGATTCCAGTAGGCCTTTTGAGTGAAGTCAGGAAGAGAGAGCTGTGACAGAAAACGTCGTGTAGTTGCCACTGTCATTATAAAGGATTGGGACAACTTGAGGTATAGAAGAGACTCCAGAGTTGAGAGAGAAATCTGCAGCTATCTGTAGCCCAACTGGCTTAACTATTTTTTAAAATATGGTGAACATACAATTTTGAGAAGCAGAGACACTAATCCCTTTTGTCAAGAAGCAAGCACGTATAAACTGTGTGGAGAGCATATATCTGATCCTATGGTTCCCTTTAGTGACCATCTTATTGTTCTCCCTTTATTTTCAGAAGTATTGAAACAGGCTTTCTTTCCCACTCTCCATAATTCCCTGCAAGTTGGCTTTGGCATGTTCATGCCCATGAGATTGTTTGCTCAAATGTCACCAAAGAATTCTCCATTGCTAAGGCCACTGGACTTTGTTTTATCTCCTTTTTCTCATCTTTCTCTGTTTAAACACTTCGAACTCCTACCTCATGGAAACATTCTCTGACCTTGGTTTCCATGAAACCACACTGTTTTTCTCTCTTCCCAGCACTCATTTCGTTACCTTCCATGAATCTGCTCATTCTCCCTCTACCATAATTACGTATGCTCTTCTCTGGTACATCCTTGGCCCTTGTGTGTGTGATTTTTACGATGATTGTTCTCAAATCTCTATTTTCATCACCAATCTTTTTCCCAAGTCTCCAGCTTACCTCCCTCTTGGCTTCTCTATTAATGTTTCTTGCAATCATAATAAATTTCATATTTTTGAAAGCAAACTAAACATTAACCTTTCTTATACTGATAAAAAGCTCTCTATTTCAATTTTTCTGTCTTCTTTAATGACCTTGCCATCATACCTGTACATTAATGGGTCAACATTTTGGAGCCATATCTATTTTGACATCACATTCAGTGGGCTTTTTCTTTAAAGTTATGTCTCCTCTCTGTACAATTTCTGAATTCACAATGACCTACTTAAGACTAGGGTACAAAATCTTCTAGCCAGAATAATGAAACATATTCCCATTCTAAAATTTATATGAATATGCGGAAGACCAAGAATGCTAAAACAATTTTAGGAAAGAAGTACAAAGTTAAAGAACTTACACTACTTCATTTGAAGACTATGGTAATCAACATTGTATGGTAGTGATGCAAGTGCAGGCAATAGAAAAAAATGAAGAGTCCAAAAGTAGACCCATATATATAACCACTGATTTTTGATAAAGTGCTAAGGTATCTCAGTGACAGTATTTTCAACAAATGTTGCTAGAAAAAATGAATGTCCATATGGGAAAAATAAACCTCAAACCTTATCTTGTGTCACATACACACACACACAAATTGAGAATGAATCATAGATATGTATATAAAAGATAAAGCTATACAAATTCCAGACAAAAGTAAGAAATAAAATCTTCAATACCTTGAAATGAGCAAAGATTTCCTAGATATAAAACAAAAAGCAGCAGTCAGAGCCAAGATGGCCGAATAGGAACAGCTCCAGTCTACAGCTCCCAGCATGAGTGATGCAGAAGATGAATGATTTCTGCATTTCCAACTGAGGTACCAGGTTCATCTCACTGGGGATTGTCAGACAGTGGGCGCCGGACAGTGGGTGCGGTGCATTGAGCGTGAGCCAAAGCAGGGTGAGGCATCGCCTCACCCAGGAGGTACAAGAGGTCAGGTAATTCCCTTTCCTAGCCAAGGAAAGGGGTGACAGATGGCACTGGGAAAATCGGGTGACTCCCACCCTAACACTGCGCTTTTCTGATGGTCTTAGCAAATGGCACACCAGGAGATTATATCCTGCGCATGGCTCAGAGGGTCCTACACCCATGGAGCCTTGCTCATTGCTAGCACAGCAGTCTGAGATCAAACTGCAAGGTGGCAGCGAGGCTGTGGGAGGGTCGCCCACCATTACCGAGGCTTGAGTAGATAAACAAAGCAGCCTGGAAGCTCGAACTGGGTGGAGCCCACCGCATCTCAAGGAGGCCTGCCTGCCTCTGTAGACTCCGCCTCTGGGGGCAGGGCATAGCCAAACAAAAGACAGCAGAAACCTCTGCAGGCTTAAATGTCCCTGTCTGACAGCTTTGAAGAGAGTAGTGGTTCTCCCAGCATGCAGCTGGAGATCTGAGAATGGACAGACTGCCTCCTCAACTGGGTCCCTGACCCCTGAGTAGCCTAATTGGGAGGCACCCCCCAGTAGGGGCAAACTGACACCTCACAGAGCTGGGTACTCCTCTGAGACAAAACTTCCAGAGGAACGATCAGACAGCAACTTTTGCTGTTCACCAATATTCGCTGCTCTGCAGCCCCCACTGCTGATACCCAGGCAAACAGGGTCTGGAGTGGACCTCTGGAAAACTCCAACAGACCTGCAGCTGAGGGTCCTGACTGTTAGAAGAAAAACTAACAAACAGAAAAGACACCCACACCAAAACCCCATCTGTACGTCACCATCATAAAAAAGGTAGATAAAACCACAAAGATGGGGAAAAAACAGAGCAGAAAAACCGAAAATTCTAAAAATCAGAGCACTTCTTCTCCTTCAAAGGAATGCACCTCCTCACCAGCAACGGAACGAAGCTGGACAGAGAATGACTTTGACGAGCTGAGAGAAGAAGGCTTCAGATGATCAAACTTCTCGAGCTAAAGGAGGAAGTTCAAACCAATGGCAACAAAGTTAAAAACCTTGAAAAAAGATTAGACGAATGGCTAACTAGAATAACCAATGCAGAGAAGTCCTTAAAGGACCTGATGGAGCTGAAAACCATGGCATGAGAACTATGTGATGAATGCACAAGCCTCAGTAGCTGATGCGATCAACTGGAAGAAAGGGTATCAGTGATGGAAGATCAAATGAATGAAATGAAGTGAGAAGAGAAGTTTAGAGAAAAAAGAATAAAAAGAAATGAATACAGCCTCCAAGAAATGTGGGACTATGTGAAGACGAAATCTACGTATGATTGGTGTACCTGAAAGTGACAGGGAGAATGGAATCAAGTTTGAAAACACTCTGCAGGATATTATCCAGGAGAACTTCCCCAATCTAGCAAGGCAGGCCAACATTCAGATTCAGGAAATACAGAGAACACCATAAAGATACTCCTCGAGAAGAGCAACTCCAAGACAAATAATAGTCAGAAACACCAAAGTTGAAATGAAGGAAAAAATGTTAAGGGCAGCCAGAGAGAAAGGTCAGGTTACCCATAAAGGGAAGTCCATCAGACTAACAGCTGATCTCTCAGCAGAAACTCTACAAGCCAGAAGGGAGTGGGAGCCAATATTCAACATTCTTAAAGAAAAGAATTTTCAACCCAGAATTTCATATCCAGCCAAACTAAGCTTCATAAGTGAAGGAGAAATAAAATACTTTACAGACAAGCAAATGCTGAGAGATTTTGTCACCACCAGACCTGCCCTAAAAGAGCTCCTGAAGGAAGCACTAAACATGGAAAGGAACAACCAGTACCAGCCACTGCAAAAACATGCCAAATTGTAAAGACCATCAAGGCTAGGAAGAAACTGCATCAACTAATGAGCAAAATAGCCAGCTGACATCATAATGACAGGATCAAATTCACACATAATGATATTAACTTTAAATGTAAATGAGCTAAATACTCCAATTAAAAGACACAGACTGGCAAATTGGATAAAGAGTCAAGACCCATCAGTGTGCTGTATTCAGGAAACCCATCTCATGTACAGAGACACACATAGGCTCAAAATAAAAGGATGGAGGAAGATCTACCAAGCAAATGGAAAACAGAAAAAGGCAGGGGTTGCAATCCTAGTCTCTGATAAAACAGACTTTAAACTAACAAAGATCAAAAGAGACAAAGAAGGCCATTACATAATGGTAAAGGGATCAATTCAACAGGAAGAGCTAATTATCCTAAATATATATGCACCCAATACAGGAGCACCCAGATTCATAAAGCAAGTCCTGAGTGACCTACAAAGAGACTTAGACTCCCACACATTAATAATGGGAGACTTTATCACCCCACTGTCAACATTAGACAGATCAACGAGACAGAAAGTTAACAAGGATACTCAGGAATTGAACTCAGCTCTGCACCAAGCAGACCTAATAGACATCTACAGAACTCTCCATCCCAAATCAACAGAATATACATTCTTTTCAGCACCACACCACACCTATTCCAAAATTGACCACATAGTTGGAAGTAAAGCTCTCCTCAGCAAATGTAAAAGAACAGAAATTATAACAAACTGTCTCTCTGACCACAGTGCAATCAAACTACAACTCAGGATTAAGAAACTCACTCAAAACCGCTCAACTACATGGAAACTGAACAACCTGCTCCTGAATGACTACTGGGTACACAACGAAATGAAGCCGGAAATAAAGATGTTCTTTGAAATCAACGAGAACAAAGACACACATACCAGAATCTCTGGGACACATTCAAAGCGGTGTGTAGAGGGAAATTTATAGCACTAAATGCCCACAAGAGAAAGCAGGAAAGATTTAAAATTGACACCCTAACATCACAATTAAAAGAACTAGAGAAGCAAGAGCAAACACATTCAAAAGCTAGCAGAAGGCAAGAAATAACTAAGATCAGACCAGAATTGAAGGAAATAGAGACACAAAAAAACCTTCAAAAAATCTAAGAATCCAGGAGCTGGTTTTTTGAAAAGATCAACAAAATTGATTGACTGCTAGAAAGACTAATAAAGAAGAAAAGAGAGCAGAATCAAATAGACGCAATAAAAAATGATAAAGGGGATATCACCACCGATCCCACAGAAATACAAACTACCATCAGAGAATACTATAAACACATCTATGCAAATAAACTAGAAAATCTGGAAGAAATGGATACATTCCTTGACACATAAACCCTCCCGAGACTAAACCAGGAAGAAGTTGAATCTCTGAATAAACCAATAACAGGATCTGAAATTGAGGCAATAATTAGTAGCTTACCAACCAAAAAAAGTCCGGGACCAGATGGATTCACAGCCAAATTCTACCAGAGGCACAAGGAGGAGCTGGTACCATTCCTTCTGAAACTATTCCAATCAATAGAAAAAGAGGGAATCCTCCCTAACTCATTTCATGAGGCCAGCATCATCCTGATACCAAAGCCTGGCAGAGACACACACAAAAAAGAGAATTTTACACCAATATCCCTGATGAACATCAATGCAAAACTCCTCAAAAAAATACTGGCAAACTGAATCCAGCAGCACATCAACAAGCTTATCCACCAGGATCAAGTGGGCTTCATCCCTGGGATGCAAGGCTGGTTCAACATACGAAAATCAATAAATGTAATCCAGCATATAAACAGAACCAATGACAAAAACCACAGGATTACCTCAATAGATGCAGAAAAGGCCTTTGACAAAATTCAACAACCTTCATGCTAAAAACTCTCAATAAGGTATTGATGGGACAAATCTCAAAATAATAAGAGCTATCTATGACAAACCCACAGCCAATATCATACTGAATGGGCAAAAACTGGAGGCATTCCCTTTGAAAACTGGCACAAGACAGGGATGCCCTCTCTCACCACTCCTGTTCAACATAGTGTTGGGAGTTCTGGCCAGGGCAATCAGGCAGGAGAAGGAAATAAAGGGTATTCAATTAGGAAAAGAGGAAGTCAAATTGTCCCTGTTTGCAGATGACATGATCGTATATCTAGAAAACCCCATTGTCTCAGCCTAAAATATGCTTAAGCTGATAGGCAACTTCAGCAAAGTCTCAGGATACAAAATCCATGTGCGAAAATCACAAGCATTCTTATACACAAATAACAGACAAACAGAGAGCCAAATCATGAGTGAACTCCCATTCACAATTGCTTCAAAGAGAATAAAATACCTAGGAATCCAACTTACAAGGGACCTGAAGGACCTCTTCAAGTAGAACTACAAACCACTGCTCAACGAAATAAAAGAGGATACAAACAAATGGAAGAATATTCCACGCTCATGGGTAGGAAGAATCAATATCATGAAAATGGCCATACTGCGCAAGGTAATTTATGGATTCAATGCCATACCCATCAAGCTACCAATGACTTTCTTCACAGAATTGGAAAAAACTACTTTAAAGTTCATATGGAACCAAAAAAGGGCTCGCCAAGTCAATCCTAAGCCAAAAGAACAAAGCTGGAGGCATCACGCTACCTGACTTCAACTATACTACAAGGCTACAATAACCAAACAGCATGGTACTGGTACCAAAACAGAGATATAGACCAATGGAACAGAACAGAGCCCTCAGAAATAATGCCGCATGTCTACAACTATCTGATCTTTGACAAACCTGACAAAAACAAGCAATGGGGAAAGGATTCCTTATTTAATAAATGGTGCTGGGAAAACTGGCTAGCCATAGGTAGAAAACCGAAACTGGATCCCTTCCTTACACCTTATTCCAAAATTTATTCAAGATAGATTAAAGACTTAAATGTTAGACCTAAAACCATAAAAACCCTAGAAGAAAACCTAGGTAATACCATTCAGGACATAGGCATGGGCAAGGACTTCATGTCTAAAACACCAAAAGCAATGGCAACAAAAGCCAAAATTGACAAATGGGGTCTAATTAAACTAAAGAGCTTCTGCACAGCAAAAGAAACTACCATCAGAGTGAACAGGCAACCTACAGAATGGGAGAAGATTTTTGCAATCTACTCATCTGATAAAGGGCTAATATCCAGAATCTACAATGAACTCAAACAAATTTAGAAGAAAAAAACAAACAGCCCCATCAATAAGTGGGCAAAGGATATGAACAGACACTTCTCAGAAGAAGACATTTATGCAGCCAACAGACGCATGAAAAAATGCTCATCATCATTGGCCATCAGATAAATGCAAATCAAAACCAAAATGAGATACCATCTCATGCCAATTAGAATGGTGATCATTAAAAAGTCAGGAAACAACAGGTGCTGGAGAGGATGTGGAGAAATAGGAACACTTTTACACTGTTGGTGGGACTATAAACTAGTTCAACCATTGTGGAAGTCAGTGTGGCAATTCCTCAGGGATCCAGAACTAGAAATATCATTTGACTCAGCCATCCCATTACTGAGTATATACCCAAAGGACTATAAATCATGTGCTATAAAGACACATGCACACGTATGTTTATTGCGGCACTATTCACAATAGCAAAGACTTGGAACCAACCCAAATGTCCAACAATGATAGACTGGATTAAGAAAATGTGGCACGTATACACCATGGAATACTATGCAGCCATAAAAAATGATGAGTTCATGTCCTTTGTAGGGACATGGATGAAGTTGGAAACCATCATTCTCAGCAAACTACCGCAAGGACAAAAAACCAAACACCGCATGTTCTCACTCATAGGTGGGAATTGAACAATGAGAACGCATGGACACAGAAAGGGGAACATCACACACCGGAGCCTGTTGTGGGGTGCAGGTAGGGGTGAGGGATAGCATTTGGAGATATACCTAATGTTAAACAATGAGTTAATGGGTGCAGCACACCAATATGGCACATGTATACATATGTAACAAACCTTCACGCTGTACACATGTACCCTAAAACTTAAAGTATAATAAAAAAAAAAAGCATAACCCATAAAAGAACGAAATCACAAATCAAAAGCTTCTAACCTTCAAACAACATCGTTAGAAAAATTAAAAGTCTCGGGCAGGTGCAGTGGCTCATACCTGTAATCCCAGCATTTTGGGAGGCCGAGACAATCTAACTACTTGAGGCCATGAGTTTGACACCAGCATGGGCAACATGGCAAAACCTCATCTCTATAAAAAATACAAAAATTAGCTCGTCTGGTGGCACACACCTGTAATCCCAGCTACTCAGGAGGCTGAGGCATGAGAATCACTAGAACCTGGGAGGTGGAGGTTGCAGTGAGCCAAGATTGTGCCACTGCACTCCAGCCTGGGTGACAGAGTGAGACCATATCAAACAGAAAGAAAGAAAAGATAAATGAAAAGGAAAACCGCAAATAGGAGTAAATATTTACAATACATATGTCTAAAATTGTAACTAGCATATATAAAGAATTCTTATAATTCAATAATAAGACACATTTTTCATGGACAAAATATTTGAAGAGACATTTCACAAAAATAAGATATAGAAATGGTCAGTAAGCACAGGAAAGAATGTTCAACATCATTAGCCATTAAAAACTTGTAAAATAAAACCACAATGAGATACCACTGCATGCCCATTTGAATGGCTGACATTTAAAAGCCTAACAACAAAGAATTTTGGCAAGTAAGTAAAGAAGTTGAAGCTTAAACATTGCTGGTGGAAATGTAAAATAGAATCATCAAGTTGGAGAACAATTTGGCAGTTTTTTATAAAGTAAAATATGTACTTACTCCATGACTCAGTAATTTTTTCTACATGTTGACACAATAGGAATGAAAACGTGTCCACATAGAGACAGGTATGTGTAAATGGCCCTCTCAGCTTTCTTCCTGAATGTCAAAAAACTGCAAATAACCCAATTGTCCAAGAAATAATGCATCCATATAATGAAACACTGCTCAGCAATAAGAGGAACAAATTTCTAATACTAACAGCAATATGGCTGAATCTTTAAAACAGTATGTTGAATCAAGTCAGAAACAAAAGAGTTAATACTGTATGATTCTATTTATATGATACTCTAGAAATACAAATCTAATTTATACTGACAAAAAAAGTGGTTGCCAGAATTGCTGGGGAATTGCCAAAAAAGAACACAAGGGAACTTATTGGGGTAAAAAAAATGTTATTGATTGTGACGGTGATAATACAGGTGCATAAATTTGTCAAAACTCACAAAAATGTATACCAAAAAACTTGGTAAACTTTGTTACGTATATTTTAATTGTATTGCATTGTATTATATTATGTCGTGTAATATTATATTGTATCATACTGCATTATACTTCATCAAAGTTAATTCATTTGGGCATGAATAAGATTTTATCCCTAGGAATCTGTTGCTACTAGACTTACCATCCTTTAGATGGGCTTATTATGATGGAAGAAACGTTGGAATTGACTGGGACTTGGGAAATCTGGAACCTGATCTGGAGTCTGTCAATGTGAAAACATGTGGTCTGGGGCAAATATGTCTCCATGGCCTCAAATGCAAAATAAGAAGCTTAAACAAGATTGTCTCTAAGTTCTAATATACTAATCATATATCGCTTATCTGGTCTGGTAAGCACACCTCTGCTGGGCTGATAAGGCCCTGCACTATCAGACTATTCTTACACAGCCAATCTGCCATCTTCACTATCTCCTCCACTGCAAAAAAAAAAAAAAAAAAAAAAAAAAAAGCCAACCTTCCCAGGGTCTAGGAACATTCCAATACCCATTGTCAAAGCTGTGCCTGTGTTCATATTTTTCTTCTTGCCTGGGCTGACCTCCACTCCCTGTTGCCCACCCAGATTCCAAGTCCTCTGTGCTTGGAAGCACATCCTTATCACTCTCAGTACTTTCTTAACATAAAACCCCCAAATGAAATTATATTCTTATTCTTCACTTAAATACAGAATTTTTAAACCACCAAATTAGATCTACTTTTAATGTTTAAAAATTGTTTCTTAGGGGTATTTCAAGACTCAGCTCATTGCCTAGCATCTTCACGAAATCATCTCACAACAACCCTGCTTCTCACTTCTCTTTCTTTCATAAAGCCTATACCCAATGGTGTGCTGGAGGCAGCTTGCACCAGCTCACCAGAGAAGATTGCTAACATTCTTTCTCAGCTCCATATTCTGTAGTATCATCTGGGTAGATTAAGATCTGCTGTAGAGAAATAGTGTTAACTGAGAAATGGACAATCAGTATCAGGACTATTTTTTTTCCTGGAGAGCTGATTGTTAAACATCTACCAACACACCACTGCCTTCATCCTTGTACCATATGCTGTGGCCCAGTCCATGTTATCTTGCATTGTTGTCTGTTTTCTCCCATGTGTCAGTCTTATTTCCCAAATTAGATTGTAAACACTTTGAAAGAATGTGCCAGGGCTGTTAAATCTTCTCAGTCCTTCACACAATTCACTCAGACAATCCTTCAATATGTACTAGGTGACTGAAGAGTATGAAGAATCTAGAATTATTATTGCATTATAATTGGAGCTCAATTTGCCAAGGAGACAGCATTAGCTACCCATGAAAATAGTGGGACTCAAACAATAAAGGATGCTTTTGTGTAGCATCCTGGTGTAAATCTCAGTGTTTTTCTTCTAATCCTTCTTCACATTTTCCCCCATGGAATCAGATGATAATGACAAACTAGAGCAATCATGGGAAGAGACAAAAAAATGTTGCATGGGAAAGAGAAGGGTCAGCTTTGACTTAGTGGCCAGTGATGTTAGAGCTTAGGAGGGATGAGTTTCTGAGTTGTCAATAGGTGTCAGGTCTTTATTAGTTGACCTTGCCACCTCCTTATCTCTGCTAGTTGGTGAATGTGTCCACCATCCATGTTGAGAGATTAGAGTAAGGAATAGTGTTAACAAAGTATCCCTATGCACCAACATTACCACCATTCCTGGATCCTTTCTTTTTCTTATTATTGTGTAAATTTAAAGTTCATTAATTCTTGAATCAATCCCCAGCTCTACCACCTAACTATGAAGACTTGAGCAACTTGTTAGCCTCACCAACCCTCATTCTCATCTGTAAATAGGGTAACAAAAGTACTGACCTCAGAGTAATATTGTGAGGATTAAATTATGTAATTCATTCAAAGCCCTTAGCACAAGGTAGATGTTCAACAGTTGATATTTCTTAAAATTATCTTTGATATTGATCTGTAATAGGAAGAAGGTATTCAAGAATTTTTTAAAAATCAACAAAAACAAAGAGAACAAAACAGTATGAGACAATAAAAGATGAGAGCACGAGAAAGAGAGAGAGAGATTGATGTGTAGATGATCCTCTTGGGAAAATAAGAGCACTGCAATAGACTGATAAAATAGCACAGCAAATGTTTTAGTCATGAAGATTATATGCCAAATAAAAAAGAAAAGAGGGACTAGAAAATTCTGAAGATGTGATAAGATACAAAGAAGCTGTTATAGAATTTACTGGTACTTATAAAAAGGTGTGTGTCTTTTATTTAAATCTGAATGAACCTATGAGAGAAAAGAATTTAAAATATTCAATTTATTTCCTGAAAATTGATGTTTCATGTAAATAACTACTAAAGAAAACAAACAAATAAACAAAACCCTATGGCTTCTTCTCCAGACATCTTGAAACACAAGCAAATTATAAGATGCCAGGCATGGATAAAATGACCTCTTTAAACATCTGTGATTATAATAGCTATTTGAAGAATCCAAAGGAATAAAAATCCTTGTTCATAAGATGAATGTGAGAAAGACTCTGTAAGGCTGTGCTTTTAGAACTTGAGTCCAGTTGGCATATATGTGATGTTTTCCACCCAGAATTCTAGATCCTAGCCCAGGATGGATACAGGAACAAGTAGGACTGGAACCTGCTCGAGCTAAGAAGGACACGAAGGTATCCCCATCACCTCTCAAATCTGGTCTGACAGTGTCTATAAAAAATAAACAAACAATAAAGCAAAAAACCTAGTTCCTCTTCAGAGATATATACTCTTACAATTACTTACTTCTCCAAATAGATTGTAGCTTAGAGAAAGAATGGCATGTGACATTTCATGGATCTCCCAGGCTCTGAAAGCTATGTCTATAGGAGGAGAAAAAGAAGTTCCTATAAACTCAGAGATCAGGAGGAAAATCTCAGAGGAAAAGCCATGTTGTCTACACCTCCTCTCCTGGGTCTCTTTTTCTCAATACTTTCTGAGTATCTCAAGGGAAGCAATAGAATTAGACTCCAGACAGATACCAAGGAGACTTATTAAAAATGGGAATTTTTAATTTTCCCAGTAGTTGGTACTTTGAGATTTCTGGAGCAATTCTCTTAGATGGTTTATCTTCCCCTATTTTTGACTACATCGAGGGAGATTTTATATATATATGGTGCAAGAATTTTTGTCTTTAAAAAATGATGGACTCCTGCTCGACAGAGCATTGGAAGTTCTGGCCAGGGCGATCAGGCAAAAGCAAGAAATAAAGGTATTCAAACAGGAAAAGAGGAAGTCAAACTGCCTCTGTTTGCAGATGACATGATCCTATATCTAGAAAACCCTTTATCTCAGCCCAAAAGCTACTTAAGCTGATAAGCAACTTCAGCAAAGTCTCAGGATACAAAATCAATGTGCAAAAATCACAAGCATTCCTATACACCAAAAATAGACAAGCATAAAGCCAAATAATGAATGAACTCCCATTCACAATTACTAGAAAGAGAATAAAATACCTAGGAATACAGCTAACAAGGGAGGTGAAGGACCTCTTCAAGGAGAACTACAAACCACTGTTCAATGAAATCAGAGAGGATACAAACAAATGGAAAAACATTCCATGCTCCTGAATAGGAAGAATAAATATCGTAAAAATGGCCATACTGCCTAAAGTAATTTATAGATTCAATACTATCCCCATTAAACTACCATTGACGTTCTTCACAGAACTAGAAAAAACTACTTTAAAATTCATATGGAGGCTGGGAGCAGTGGCTCACACCTGTAATCCCAGCACTTTGGGAGGCCAAGGCGGGTGCATCACGAGGTCAGGAGATCGAGACTATCCTAGCTAACATGGTGAAACCCTGTCTCTACTAAAACTACAAAAAAAAAAAAAATTAGCTGGGCATGGTGGTGGTCACCTGTAGTCTCAGCTACTTGGGAGGCTGAGGCAGAAGAATGGCATGAACCTGGGAGGCAGAGCTTGCAGTGAGCTGAGATCACACCACTTCACTCCAGCCTGGGAAACAGAGTGAGACTCCGTCTCAAACAAACAAACAAAAATTCATATGGAACCAAAAAAAGAGCTTGTATAGCCAAGACAATCCTAAGCAAAAGAACAAAGCTGGAGGCGTCACACTACCTGGCTTCAAACTATACTGCAAGGCTACAGTAACAAAAACAGTATGGTACTGGTACAAAAACAGACACATAGACCAATGGAACACAATAGAGATTTCATAAATAAGACTGAACATCTACAACCATCTGATCTTCGACAAACCTGACAAAAACAAGCAATGGGGAAAGGGTTCCCTATTTAATAAATGATGCTGGGAAAACTGGCTAGCCATATGCAGAAAATTGAAACTAGACCTCTTCCTTACACCTTACACAAAAATTAACTCAAGGTGGATTAAAGACTTAAATGTAAAACCCAAAACTATAAAAACCCTAGAAGAAAAGTTAGGTGATACCATTCAAGACATAGGCACAGGCAAAGAGTTTATGACATAAACGCCAAAAGCAATTGCAACAAAAGCAAAAATTGACAAATGGGATCTAATTAAAGAGCTTCTGCACAGTGAAAGAAACTATCATCAGAGTGAACAGACAACCTACAGAATGGGAGAGAAATTTTGAAATCTATCCATATGACCAAGGTCTAATATCCAGAATCTACAGGGAACTTAAACAAATTTACAAGAAAGAAAAGAAAAACAAACAACCCCATTAAAAAGGGGACAAAGGATATGAACAGACACTTCTCAAAAGAAGACATTTATGCAGCCAGCAAACATACGAAAAAAAGCTCAACATCACTGATCACTAGAGAAATGAAAATCAAAACCACAATGACCTACCATCTCATGCCAGTCAGAATGGTGATTATTAAAAAGTCAAGAAACAACAGAAGCTGGTGAGGTTGTGGAGAATTAGAAACACTTTTACACTGTTGGTGGGAATGTGAATTAGTTCAACCATTATGGAAAACGGTGTGGTGATTCCTCAGAGACCTAGAACCAGAAATACCATTTGACCCAGCAATCCCATTACTGGGTATATACGAAAGGAATATACTTCATACTGAAGGAATATAAGTCAAATGAAAGAGATGTTCATTGCAGGTATGTTCATTGCAGCACTACTCACAATAGTAAAGATATGAAATCAGCCCAAATGCCCATTAATGGTAGACTGGATAAAGAAAATGTGGTACATACACACCATGGAATACTAGGCAGCTATAAAAAGGAATAAGATCATGTCCTTTGCAGGGACATGGATGGAGCTGGAAGCCATTATGTTCAGCAAAGTAACACAGGAACAGAAAACCAAACACTCCATGTTCTCACTTATAAGTGGGAGCTGAACCATGGGAACACATGCACACAGGGAGGGGAACATCACACACTAGGGCCTGTTGGGGGATGGGGGGAGGAAGAGCATCAGGATAAATAGCTAATGCATGTGGGTTTAATACCTAGGTGATGGGTTGATAGGTGCTGCAAACCACCATGGCACACATTTACCTATATAACAAACCTGGACATCCTGCACATGTATCCTGGAAATTAAAATTTAATTAAATTAAATTTTTTAAAAGACTGTGGATTAGCCTCTGTAGTGTTTCCAAGGCAGAGGGCACTATGTGAGTAGGTAACATTTGGTATTTTCCAAAGACATCAATTTGTTAACTAATTCCATTTCAGCAGTATAGATTTTCTGAGAAAATCATAGCCTGAGTATTGGCAGTTAGACTCTTTCTGGGAGACTTTTCATTGGGCATGTCAAGTTCCTGGCGTCCAGGGTTCCCTATATTTGCACAATGCCAACTCCTCTTGCCTGATGCAAATTCCTGTCTCCTGCATGTCACTCAAAGTTCTTCTGAGACAGTTGCAAGTGATGTTTTGATTTTTTCATTTGACTTCTGTTTATTTTTCTCTTTACTACATGGAAGTTATGGAATGGTGTGAAGACTTGTAATTGCTTTTTATTCCATAAGACCATTCCATCAGCTTAGAATTGTGCATTTTTGATTTAGTGCACGTACACACCGGGGTCGTAATCAAGTAGTCATATCAACTGTGGCACCTGCTTCCATCCAGTACAGTTAAATGTCCTTAAACCTCCACAGCATTTCAATAAAAATCAGAATAATGAATTCTTGAGTTGTCCCCAAATCCTGTTCTACTTCATGTTTTCAATCCCGTAACCCCTTAACTCAGTCTTTCCTCAAGTTTATAGTGACCTTGATATCTTGCATAACTGTTAGGACCTTAGAAGTTATCTGAAGCATATTCATAAATCCCTTAGTTAATCTTCAGTTATCTCCATGATCTCTGCCTTTCACCTGTCCTATGTTTGTTTCAGCTCTTCTGACAGAAGCAATGTCATCACTAATTCTTCCTCTCCCAACATTGTTTTCACATGTGTATTTTTTTTAATTTCAAACTTATGAAAAAGTTGCAAGTATAATACAAGTAACTCCTACATACCCTGTTCCTAGATACACCAATTGTTTACTTTTTGCCTCATTTGCTTCATCATTTCTATCTCTAAATTATATGAGAGTAAATTGGAGTCATCATGCCCCTTTACTCTTAAATACGTTAGTCAGTGTTTCCTGGGAAAAAGAAAATTCTCTTATATAAGGTGATCAAATTACAAAGACACTAAATCAAGAACCACTGTCATTCCTAAACACTAGTGTCATAAAACATAAATTAAGACATAAAGTTCAGTTTTCCACATCACAATTCCAATACATCCCCTTCTGATTTCTGCTTACCCTTTATTGCTTTCCCCCAAGGCCTTGAGGGAAACAATGACTTATTCCAGAAAAGAAAGAGTAGAACAGTTAGAGCCCCATCACCTCACCTTTTCTTACCTCGTATTACCTCTCCTTCTCCCACCTGATCAAGAACATTGTTTCTGAGAAGGGTAGTCTCCTCAGAGTGACTGATCACCCAACAGGAGTGTTCATTTAGAAACAGTGAAAATGCTCATCCTCATTTTTTTCCATGACCTAAATAGTTTCTCTTACTTTCTCCTTGACCATGGCTCATGTATCTTCCCAGGCAAGATTGAGTCCTATTTTTTCTCTTCAAATTTTCCTTTTTTATTTTTCTCAAACTTAAAGACAACTTGAAAGTACAGTAACTCCGTTTTTAAACATTAGAGAGTAAGTCGCTGACACAAAGGTCATCACTCTCAAATATTTTAGTATTTCCAACAAACAAGGACATTCTCCTTTGAAACCACAAAGCAATCATCCAATCAGAAAATTAACATTTATTAATTATTACTATGTAATCCTCAGATTCCCAGTCAATGTTTTTCCAGGTGTGTCGAACACTTTCTTTATAACAAAAATGTCAAGCTCAAAAATCAAAGTTTTCATTTATTGTTATTAACTTCCTTAAAACTGGAAAAGTTCCTCAGTGTTTCTCTACCTTCCATTACCTGAACACTTCCAAAGATTATAGGCTGGTTATTGTGTTGAATGTTCCTAAATTTTTATTGTTCAGATATTTTCTTATGACTAGATTTATGTTATGAGTTGTTGGCATGACAGAAGGAATGCTGTGTTTTTTTCATTGCATGCTATCAAGAGGCATGTGATTCTGAATTATCCCATTTCTAATGATGTTTGCTTAATAACTTGATTAAGGTTATATAAATCAAGATTCTCTCTTCTGAAGTCACTCTTTTTCTCTTTTAAATTAGTAAATATTTTTCAGGGAGGTAGTTTGAAACTAAATATCTTGTTCTTTAACTTTTAAATAATTTTTTATCTATATCGTTTTGGATTCATGGCTTACTATCTTATTTAATGATTTATAATTACATTAATTACTTATATTAGTGTTCGATTATTGCCAGTGTGGTCAGTGGGATCTCCTTTAAGCTAGCTTTGCTGTCCTTTCAACTGGTCTCCATTATCATTAATCATCAAGAAGGTGCAAATCAAAACCAAAATCAGCCATCACCTCACATCTGTTAGAATGACTATTAAAAAAAAAAGATAACAGGTATTACCAAGGATGTGAGAAAGTTAAAACCCTTGTGTGCTGTTGGTGGAAATGTAAAATGGTGCAGTTGTTTTGAAAAATATAGGTTTGTTAAATGGAAGATTTTCAGAAAATTAAAATGGAACTACCACATGATCCAGCAATCCCACTTCTGGGTATATATCCAAAGAATCTAGATCAGCATCTCGAAGAGATATCTGCACTCAATGTTCATTGCAGCATTATTCACAATAATCAAGACATGGAAACAATTTAAAACCTGTAGGACATTATGCTAAATAAAGTAAGGCTGTCATGATCTCACCTACATGAGGAATCTAAAATAGTTAAAGTCATAGAAACAGAGGAAAATGGTGGTTGCCAGTGACTGGGGAGAGAGAGAAATGGAGAGATGCTGTTTCACGGGTACGTAGTTCCAGTTATACGATATGAGCAAATTCTAGAGATCTGCTGTATATCGTTGTGCCTATAGTTAACAATACCATACTGTGCACTTAAAAATTTGTCAGAAGAGTAGATATTATGTTAAGTGTTTTCATCAAAATTATAAAAAATATCTTTAATCCATGGGAATGCGTGTTGTAAAGGTCTTGACTCAGAGGGAGTATTTTCCTTTCTTTTCCCTTTTCCCAAGATAATTATCTTGTCACTTAAAAAAATCTATACAGATTTGCATTACTGCTTATTTAATTCAACAAAATATTTACTAAGTCCCTACTAAGTATAAAACAAAGGGCTAGCTGGCAGATGGAATGAAGAGAAGGACAAACTACTTTAAGGATCTTCCCATCTCTAAGGGTGTTTAGATGGCACCCTGTTACATATATAAATACCTATAATATGAAGCAGAATATTGTAATTACCAGAGAAATTTCATAATAACAACAATGATGTTGAAGCACTTCCTATGCTTCAAAGCACTGCGCTAAGTACTTAGTGTGCATTACTAGCCACTCAAACCCCATGAATGTGGGGGTATTCCTGTTTCACACATGAGGAACTATAGGTTCAAAACGTTTGGATGCTTCCCTAAGTGTCCACATTTATAAAATGAGAAAGCTAGATTTGAAATCCAGGTTTGTCTAATTCCAAAACCTTTGCACTTCATCACTATGGTATTCAGAAGATGAAAACATCCTAATTTATTCGATCAGGAGAGACTTCATGGGGAGGGCATAAGAAATAGAATTTTAAGAAGCATTGGAGTTTCAGAAGCAGAGAGATATGTCTGAAAGCTACTTCAGTTATAAAGAAGAGAATGGATCAAAGTATTTAAAACGAGAGACCCAGGGCATATAATAGGATTATAAGTAGATGAGTTTGACCACACAACAGGACTTGTGGAGGAAGCAAGGTCAGACCAATAGATTGGGAAAGAATTGTGAATCACTTCAGATCCCAGGATAATGATTCTGCATTTCATTCAAGACACAAGTGGTAGCTTAAGCAAACTCCAACTGTAAACCTCACTCAGACTTTCAGGGAAATGACAAAATGGGGAACTGCTTTGAGAAAGTGACAAGGTGTGACCCACTCTGAAGATTAGAACAGGAGAAAAAAAGGTTATGGATGGGAGTTACTAAATCAGGAAAATCCATCCAAGAATGTTGGGAGGAAAGATGAAGCAGAGTGGATGAAGTGCTGGCAAAAAAAAAAAAAAAAAAAAGGAAAAGAAAAAGAGGAGTGTTCAGGAGTAGAGTAATCACAATAAGGTGTAGAGCTGATTAATATAATTTAAAATGTAGAATAAATGGAATAATAAATATCTGGGGTTAAGAAATTTCAGTTTGATGTTTGGGGAAAAAAAGCAAGGTTGAGTTATTATGACTCCATTCATGACCATTTAACCGCAAGAGACATGGGGGTCACTGTTAAAGCCCAGCAAGAAAGTCAAGAAAATAAAATCTACATAATGCATGGCACACAATAGACATTCACAGAAAGTGTGTTTAATGAATGCATGCATGCATGTGTGCATGTTAAGAGAGTATCAAGGATTATAAATCATTCTACTACAAAGAGACATACACACGTTATGTTTATTACAGCACAATTCACAATAGCAAAGACTTGGAACCAACCCAAATGCCCATCAATTATAGACTGGATAAAGAAAGTGTAGCACATATAAGCCATGGAATGCTATGCTGCCATAGAAAAGGATGAGTTCATGTCCTTTGCAGGGACATGGATGAAGCTGGAAACCATCATTATTAGCAAACTAACACAAGAACAGAAAATCAAGCACCACATGTTCTCACTCATAAATGGGAGTTGAACAATGAGAACACATGGACACAGGGAGGGGAACATCACACACTGGGGCTTGTCAGGGGCTGGGGGGCTGGGGGAGGGACAGCATTAGGAGACATAGCTAATGTAGATGACGGGTTGATGGGTGCAGCAAACCACCATGACACATATATAACTATGTAACAAAACTGCACGTTCTGCATATGTACCCCAGAACTTAAAGTATAATAAAAATAAATAAATAAATAGATAAGAAGATATAGAGGAGAGGTTTTCATATTACCTAATGCAATGAAGCGAGAAGTAATAATAAGTATGGCGGGTGGCAAAAATCAATCTCAAAAAAAATCTTAAGCACCGGGAGCAACATATTGAATTTAATAAAATGTTATTTCACTGAAAAAAAAGAGAGAGTATCACCATATATGGTTTTTAAACTTCGCCTTAAATGGCTGGGGTCAGAAGATAACAAAACTGTCAGTCAACCGCTGACCTCTCAGAGAACGGTTACTAAGTATCTGGGAAGGCAAGTCACAATATGAAAAGGGAAAGGGAGAGAGGCAGGTGAGACATGGTCAGAACAATTCCTCAGAAACTGGAAGGGATATCCTCCAATTTTTTGAATCTCCTTAACAAAATGCTGGCATATTATACTAAATTAATGGGGGGAGTGGATAGATTTTCAGTGTTTATATCAGAAAGCAGAATCCCAGAATGTTCTACAAACAGACGACTACTTCGCAGAACAAAAAAGAAAGAAGAGGCCTTGTTTCCACAGCCCGTTAGAGGCCCAAGCTCAGGGAGACCCTCCACGTGGCTCAGAAGCTCATGGAAGAACACAGGGTCCTCAGACAGAGTGGAGAGTAGCATGATGCCCTCTTGAGATGGCCAGCCCAGCCCCTCATCTCATCCATAACACTGCAGCTCTGTAACCACTGTCTTTCCAGCAGCAAAATCTGGGTCACAGGACTCGGAGCTCTAGCAGTCACTTGTGTATAATAAATAACTCCCATTGATTTTCCAGCCCAGGGTCTCACCCTTCTTTCCCCAGCAGCAGCTCTGATTGCTGACACCCAGGGGGCAGGGCTGGAAAATTACTCACACATTATTGGTGCTCTTCCTCCCCCATCCTCACCCAAGGTGCGTATAAACCCTGAATAGCCTGTGGCCTAAGAATGTGAATCTCTACATAATAACTAAGTTAGAAGCTGGGTGGGCACAACAATTGTGCTGTCTGATACCCTCATCCCGGTCACTGCTGCTGCTGTAAGAGCCCAAGCTAAGAACATGGACAAGCTACTGTTTGGGTTTCTGTCCTCACTAGCCTCGTGGAAGCCATTGCTCAGACAAGTAGGGAGGTCAAAGGTATATGACTATGTGGAGTAAGGTAGGTGGGGGTGTCAGGGATAGATGGTAGGAAGAAAAGACAAGAGGTTACCGAATATAAAATTGAATTTGTGATTTTTTTCCTGTTCACATGATCAGGTGAAGATTATATCTTTTTTTTTCTCTCAAAGACATGATTGGGAAGGTGTTTATTTTTCCTAAAGAATCGAATAGTGCTCATGTGAGCTTGATCACACAGCTGGAGAAACCTCTACAGAACTTCACTGCGTGTCTTCATGCTTATACCGACCTCTCCCATGGCTATCGCCTCTTCTCCTACAGCATCCAGACCAAGAGCAATGAGATGGTCATTTTTAAGCCTCAAATTGGAGAATACAATCTTATCATTGGGGGTGACAAGGTTTTCTTCAAGGTCTGTGAGAATTTCCCCACCCTGGTGCACATCTATTCCAGCTGGGAGTCCTCCTCAGGCATCGCTGAGTTCTGGGTCAGTGAGAAGCCTTAGGTGAGGATGGGGCTAAGGCAGGGTTTCTCTGTGGGAGCTTACCCCAAGATTGCCCTGGGTAGCAGCAGGGTTCCTATGGAGGCAAGTTTGGTAAGAGCCAGTCCATTGTGGGAGAGATTGGAGATGTGTACATGTGGGACTCTGTGCTGTCCCCAGAAGAAATCTGGTTTGTGTATCAAGGTATCTACATCAAACCCAATATTCTGGACTGGCGGGCATTGAACTGTACAATGCAAGGTTATGTGGTCACCCAGCCCCATAAATAGAGTTGAAGTTCTGCTTCAATAGGACAAAGTTACTGGGAAGGAAATCCCCAACATGAAAGACCAGCTCTGAAGACAATTCTACTTCATGCCTTATGTCTGTTTCTCTGTTTTCTCTGAATTTCCTATCTATTGAACTGCTTAATTTACAATAAAAGTACAATGCCTTCTAGCATTTGTTCAGTATTTTTTCATGGCCAAAAACATCTCTCATTTGGAAGTCACGTTTTTAAGTGTTTCCATTATTCAAAAAATGGGGCACAACCAGGATACAATGAAAAAAAACTTGGAATAAGAAGGAAAAAGTAAAAGGTTTAACACTTGATTAGTACTAGAAACTTTTAGACTTTTCATTTAATGAAGTTTATTCTTATTTTACTCACAACTGACAATTAATTAATCACAATTGTTTATGTGGAATTCAATTGAAGGATGCCAGATTGGATTTCCAGGTCACAGTTAATAGAAATAGAACAGTTCTGGGGTTGCTCTACCCATGAAGAGCTCTTGCTCCTTTCTTTATGGCACATCCCTAGACCTGTTCCAGTAAAACACATGCATGTAAACCAGGGCAGCAGGACTATTGGGACCATATGGGCCAAAGTGAATCTTCCTCATAGCCAGTAGCCCCAGAAGTGCTGTATATAATTAAAGATCATACAATGTCCCACAGTCATCAAGAAAATATGTTCTGAACAGTACTCATGTCACCTTTGCTTAAAATCCCCTATAAAATTCCCAGACACTTGCATAATAGAGTTGTCATTTGAGCCTGCAAAGGTTTCCTAAATGCTAAGGAAGAGCTGCTACATGTATTTCTTACAAGTCCCATTAACTGGTAAGAGAATGGTAAGTAGACCAGGATAGGCAGGTGTTTTGTTGATATGAGAAATGTTTTACTTTCCTCTGCCATCTCCTGACTTAACCACATATTTTCTGTTTATAATACATGTATTAATCTGTTTTCACACTGCTATAAAGATACTATCTGAGACTGGGTAATTTATAAAGAAAAGAGGTTTAATTGGTTCACAGCTCCACATGGCTAGGAAGGCCTCAGGAAACTTACAATCATGGCAGAAGGTGAAGGGGAAGCAAGGCACGTCTTACATGGTGGTGAGAAAGAGTAAGCAAGCAAAGGGGAAGAGCTACACTGTAAAACCATCAGCTCTCATAAGAACTCACTCACTGTCACAAAACAGCATGGGGGAAATGGCCCCCCTGATCCAATCACTTCCCACCAGGACCCTCCCTCGATATGTGGGAATTACAATTTGAGATGAGATTTGGGTGGGGATACAGAGCCAAATCATATCAATACATTTTTTCATAATTTTGTATTTTTCATACTGGAAAGAACAAACAAAATCCTACCTTTTCTATTTGATGAATATAATGGCAATAATCTTTTGCCAGCATTAATTTAATGCATTTTAGTTTTTCCTTTAAAATATCTCTCCCATGTGGCCTTTCATCCCTAGGACTAAGATATGTGATATATTGTTCCCAGGTAGGCATAATTTAGTAAGACAAAAAAGTATTTAAGTGTGAGTGTGAGATATCTACATATGAGGAAGTGTGGAAAAGTCCACATGTGGGAAAGTCCACAAAACCCATTCTGGTGCAGTTGCAAGCTGGTGGTGCCTCTGTCAGCCAGGATCCCTGAGTGATGGTATATAGCAGAGCATCTCACAGTGCACAGTGTACAGTGGATATGTACTACATTATTTCAAGCTACTGAGAGTCCAGCTTCTATTTGCTGCTGAAACATAGCCCTGTCCAATCTAAGATACCTACTGAATGATAGATAAGGGAAAAAGAAGGAAATAAATCACAGGAAAATGTGTTCCTTCTGTCCCTTAAGGGTTGTGTGAAGGAAAAGGCAGACTGAAGAGAAAGGGAATCAATTAGATTTGTGTGTCCTCATCCCTCCTCTCTGGGCTGCCTATGCTAATCCAGGAATCATCTCATCAAAACGAATGTGGTGGTTCAACTCAGTTTGGGAGAGGGGCCTAGAAATCTAGCTTAACTTGTGATCTCTCTTTCCAAATGGGGAATATGTTTCCTCAGACCCTGAGAGAAGTTCATAAAGCAGGTGGTATGAAAGTCAATAGGGTTTATATGGGACCCACATGGGAGAAAGAACATTCCCTTTTCTATACCCAGTCACCATCTTTGGGAAGTGCAGGGAAGAGCATGGAAGTGGCAGACATTGGTCAATTATTCCAGAAGAATACCATCTAAAGGGATGACTTAAATTATCAGTCCAGGCACCCCACCACCACCACATTGTCTACTGAGTAGTGATTCATGAAGAAGACCAGAGAGTTACCATGTGAGTAAAATACTCAGCCCCACTACACAGATAGACCCATTGGGAACTTGTGGAAATGAGACTGCTCTTCTGTGAAACATGGAGAAGTTCTGAGGACTGGCTTATAGCACTTTGATATCACATAACCACTTTATTCCTTCATTCACTTGTCTAATAAGCTAATATTTATTTCATGTCTACTATGTGCCAGGCCCTGTGCTAAGCACAGGAGATAAAGGACAGAGCAAAACAGATGAAATCTCTGCCCAAGGAGTTTCGTCACTGGAACAAATTTCTCCAACTCAACAATTAACTAATGTTGTAAACTTTGGCTCCTGAATATTGACATTTCTCCAACCTCTAGTTAATGCTATACCTTTCCTCCCAATCTCTTCTTCAAGAGAAGAAATAAACCTTTTTCAGAAGTATTAATTCGCATTCGTAATGTCTACAAGTTACAATAGTCAGTTAGTTGTGTTAATTGAATTGGAACTCTGGTAACCTTCCCTTGGTACCTTTTGTAACTGTCAGATACATTGGCAGTGATAGCAAAGGAGAAAAAAAATCCCAACTTGGGAAACACTTGTGCCATTCATAACCCAACAGGGAAAAAAAATTATCTGCATAGCACAGAGGCCCAGAAACATAACTGAAGAAAGAAACCAGAGTCAGAGATCATGATCATTTCTGACCCTTCCAGTTGTCATAGAGCCAATGAAGCCCTGGAGAGCAATGGATATATTGGTGTCCTAGGATAAATGCCCAGTGGGCAGAGCAGTCATTAACATCAATGTCCCTTTTTTGATCCTCTACCATATTCATGGGTAAGTCTATTACCTATGGTGGGGATGAGGCAGGGAGTCTACAGTAAGCTCTTCCCGTGCAATTTACTAAGGAATTTTCCAGGAAAAAAGCACATGATATGGTTTGGCTAATACAGCACATGTGGTAATACTCTGCTCCATACCATTATACCCCACAATTTACTTAGTGCAGTTCAGTGTAGATTCTTGAGAATACAGTAAATAATAGTCTACTTAAGACTACAATAAAATTTAGCTTCAGATTGAGTTGAGGTGACAAAAAGTGAAAGATTTGACCTAGAAGTGTTCATTGCTAGTTCCTTTTGAAATGTGAGACTGAACTTTTCAGATGACCCAAGGAGATGTCCCAATGCTGACATGAAAAGAGGAACCAGACATGGATCACTTTGACCTGATATAGATAATAGCTCTTTGGGTTATAAATTAACTTCGTTTGGGCTTCAGAGTTTTCCATTATCTTCCATGACTAAGCATCATCTTAAGTTTCACTACATAAATTTAATACTATTTTACCAGTCAAAATGGTCAAATATCAGCAATTTCATTTATGTATTTCAACCTAATAGATACCCAGAGAAACAACCTCAGAGTTGGGATAGTATGGTGTTTACATCTGGAATAATACAACTGTAGGAGTCAGGGTTGACTGGAGTATTGCAGCTGATATATTGCATGAGGCCTGGTGGCTCCAAAGGGCCCACTCAGCTATGTCTCTAGGAGATAAATGACCTCCAATGGAAACAAAAATGTGCTGCAGTGATGTATTCCTTCAGTGCAACCTCTTGGGTACCATCTCCCCACCTCACAAGCACGGACAAACAGATGAAAGAGTTGTTAGAGAAAGAGAGGGAGAAGGAACAGAGGAAAGAGAAGAAAGAAAAAGAAGGAGTTGATAGATAGAGAAAAGATGTTGTAGCCATTTGGAATGCCTTCAACTGCCAATACTCCAACTCCTTCTGGACTAACAGTGGCTTAAACTAACAAAGATACATACTTTTTCTATGTCTCATACCAAGAGGCTCAAAGCAAGTGGTCCAGAGTGGTGCATTTTTAATGTCTCATTCCAGATCATGTTGATTCTAGCAATGTAGGTCACAAAATGGCTTCAGCAGTTCCAGATATCACATTCACATTCAAGGTAAGAAGAAAGAGAAAGAGGCAAGAACCACAAATATCCATCCCATTTTTTAGAAAAGCCAAAGTTTTCTGGAAGCCCTCTGCCCCATCCCACTCCATGCAGAAATCTGCTGTGTCTCATTGGCTGAAACTATGTTACATGCAAGATGCTGAATTACTGGGTATTTAGTGCCAGCAAGGTTGTAGCAATGTTGTTTTTCTGAAGCAGCATTCCAGCATCTAGAGACTAGCTTCATGGGTTTCAAGAGGCAGTTGTGGTAGTAGTGGCGGGAAAAACAAAACAAAACAAATCTGTGATCCAGTGTCTGGCCACTAGCTACCTTGCTGCAGACAGGCATTGGCCTCAGAGTCAGTGGCTTTCTGAACCCTGGGTCACTATTGCAGTGGGGAGTTTGTGAATGCTGCAGGCCTGGGAGTGACCTCCTGATCCCTCACCTTCCTGACTTTTGCAGAGACTGAAGCACCCCTGGTGGGCTAGCTCAATAATCTTGTTCTGAGAGTCATTCCTAAAGACACAGCTTACAGCCTGCTTCTACAGTCCTTTGTGACTTTGTAAACACTTAATTACATCGTTTCAGCATCTTTCTGTTTAAAACAGCTTGCATGGTTTCTGCTTCCTGCAACAGGACTCTGATGCACCAGCCTACTTACTGTTTTGCCACAGGTAGTGAAGTGAAAAGCAGGCTCTGCAGGGCCTCAGCCTCTGCCCAGGCCTGTCAAGAAGAAACTAACAAGAACTAATTTCCTCAGCCTCCCAGAGTCTCCCTAAGAGAACACATATTTACCTTTCAGGCACAGTCTTAATCACAAAGACCTGAATCTTTGTAAATGTCCATGGTTCTGACATTATTTCTTTCTTGAACAAATGACACTTCATTTGCATCCTCAGCTTTTGGTTTCCGGTTCTCTTTATTTTTCTTTTTTTTTCTATTGTATAAAATGACCTTAGGACTAACATACTGACACATGAATACATCACGGGATATTCACCCTCCAGAATGTATAATCATTTTTGGAATCTCTTTCTCTAAAGAACAACTTGTTTGAAATTTGTTAATGAATTTCTTCTCTCACAGAGTCACCTTCAGCGAATACAGTTTGTGGAGATGGAGAGTTGTACAAAGATCTTTGCTGCAACTGTGAGTTGACTGGGGTCAGTTGTGGCTGGGCCATGACAAGGACCTGACCTGAATGAACCTCAAAACCACCAGAATATAACTTGTCCAGAGTGAGGGGATGTGTGTACTTACCACTACGTGCTCAGCACCTAGAACAGTGCCTGACACAGAGTGAGAGCTCAATAAATATCGTTGAATGAAAGGCTATATAGTGGTACCTCAGAGTCCACACTTCACTGAGCCTCCAACATCATTTAGTCACCAAGGCAAAGTCATTGGAAAGGATGCTATCCTCACTTCCCTGTCTCTATGCTGCCTTTCTTCATCCTCTTACTTAATGTATATCAAGTATTAGATTCCCTGGCTTCCCTCTGAATAATAATACAAGGACTGAAGAAAAAAAACATGAGGCCTACCCCAGGGCTCTTAGGGACTCATTTGCTGGCTCTAGGGTTCACTACTCCCAAGGCTAGTCTCTAGCCTTGGTGAAAAAGCCTTAAATCCCACTGCTAAAATAGTGTTGTATCACTCTTCTACCCCAAAGAGAGGCACATTAAGGGATGGATTACCCAGTCAAATAGATCTGATTGCCAACTCTACCAGGTAAGTAGCACTAAAATGTAATGAGATGGGCAAAATTATAATATTTAAGGAATTAAATTTGAGTAAATATTTTGGAAATCAACAGAGGGATATGTGTGTGTGTGTGTGTCTGTGTGATGTGATGGTGTGATGTGTAGTAGAGTAAGACTGCCAAGGACTATACTTAAGTCATCATAGATATATTTTAAATAGCTGGATTAGATAGTAGTTTAAAACACAAACACTTATTATCTCACACAGTGTCTGAGAGTCTGAGAGTCAGGAATCCAGGAGCAGCTTAGCTATGTGGTTCTGCCCAGGGTATCTCGTGAGTTTGCAAACATGTCAGCCAGCATGCAGTCATCTCAAGGCCAGCACTAGTGGATCCACTTGAAGATAGCCCACTGACAGCTAATGACAGACAGCTACATTTCCTACTGGGTCTTGGCAGAAAGCTTCAGTTTCTCACTAGTTCCTGGGTGTCTTCATCTGAGTGATCCAAGAGCAGGTGAGATTGCAAGCAAGAAGCCGCAGTGCTTTTTATGACCCCATTTCTGAAATCACATTTTCATTTTCCTTTCTACTCATCAGAAGTGACTCACTAAGACCAGTTCACACTCAAATAGAAGGGGAAGCTCCATGTCCTGAAGGGAAGAGTATCAAAAAATTTGTGGACATTTAAAACCACTGTGGTCTCCGAAGGAAGGTGGATCTGGTTAAGTACATGGTGTTTGCTAAATTCACTATGCAATTTTAGGATGAAATACTCAGAGTATTGAAAGGTGTTCCCTCTTCTCTCCTCCCCAACAGTACCTAAGTTTTCTTCTAAATAAATATTTGACAGCTATTTAAAGAATACTTCCCAGATTGTGAAAGAAAGCATATAAAGAATGAAGGATAAGGCAATTGGACAATTTAAGCCCTCTCTGGCCTTCCTGCCTTATATAAGGGGAGGAGAAAAAAAAACTAAAAAACTTTTCTGAAGGTCACAGCCCAAGGACTCTGGCCCACTTGAAAACACCAAAAATAAAAAATAAAAGCTCCAGCCTGGCCAACATGGCAAAACCCTGTCTCCACTAAAAATACAAAAATTAGCTGGGCATGTTGGTGTGCACCTGTAATCCCAGCTGCTCAGGAGGCTAAAGCAGGAGAATTGCTTGAACCCAGGAGACAGAGGTTGCAGTAAGCTGAGAATGCACCACTGCACTCCAGCCTGGACAGCAGAGCAAGACTTCATCTCAAAGAAGAAAAAAAAGCAAAACAGAGATTTAATCATAAGATGATTGGACATTTATCCTCTCCAATACCTTACTACCCCATCTACAGAGCTCCAGCATAACAGTGGATTACAAGTGATAGAGTAGCAAGACACGGACTCTACTTAAGAAGGAGTCTCTAGAAACACCCAAGGAAAATAGGCAGACAAAAATGAGAACACTAGAGGAACCTGACAACTACAGCTACAGGAAACAGTAAACACAGCCTCACTCTTCTTAGCCAGATAAATGTATCTAAAACCTCACACTAAAGCCTGTTTACCTCAGTTCTTATTGCCTAATACATCATGTATAAATTATTAAAAATTACAAGACATCCCAAAAAGCAGGAGGAAAAGTCAGAAGAGACAAGTAAGCATCAGAACCACGTACAGATAGAGCATAGGTCTTGGAATGATTAGAAGCCTGGGAATTTAAAATAACTATGATTAATATGCTAAGAGTTCTAATGAAAAAAGCTTCTGGATTCTTTCCTTGACCATATCCAGTCTACTGACAAATCCATCAAAGGTATTCTTAATTTCTGCTACAAATTTTTTTATTTCTAACATTTTCTTTTGGTTCTTTTCTAGTTTCCTTTGCTCTGCTTACATTATTCACCTGTTCCTGCATATTGTCCATTTTTCCCATGACAACATCTAGCATATTTTGTAGCTGGTTTTGAGGGAATTGCCTAACAAGAGAGGGCCAAAATACATAAGGCAAAAACTGACAGAAATAGGAGAAATTGACAAACTCGCTATTATAATCACAGTCTTCAACACCACACCACACTATCAGTAATTGACAGATCCAGCCAGCAGAAAATTAGAGAAGATACAGTTGAACTGAATAGCAACAGAATTTAATTGACATTTATGGAATCCACTGTTCAACAACAGCGGAATACACATTCTTCTCAAGTTCACATGGAACTTTTACCAAGATAGATCACATTCTGAGCCATGAAACACAACTTAACAAAATAATAAACATCACCCAAAGCATGCTCTCAGACCCCAATAAATACTATTAAACTAGAAAAAAAAAACAGAAGATAGCTGGAATGTTCCAAAATATGCAGATTAAACAACACATTTCTAAATAAAATGTAGGTCATAGAAGACATTTCAAAAGACATTTTAAAATGTTTGAACTAAATGAAATACAACTTATCAAACTTTGTGAAGTGCAGAAAAAGCAGTGCTCAGAGGGAAATTTGTAGTATTAAATGCATATATTAGCAAAGAAGAAACATTTAAAATCAATAACCTAAAATTTCACCTTTGTAAGCTAGAGAAAAAACAGCTGTACAAACCTAAAGCAAACAGAAGAAAAGAACTAATAAAAATTAAAACAGATATCAATGAAATTAAAAGCAGGAAAAAATTGAAAGAGAAAATCATTGAAATTAAAAGCCAGTTCTTTGAAAAAAATTAATAAGATTGATAAGCCTCTAGCCAGGCTAACCAAGAAAAAAAAAAAGAAAGAAGTCACAAACTGCTAATATCAGAAATTACTACCAATCCTATGGATATTAAAAGGATAATAAATGAATATAATATAAATGTCTCCATGCTCTCAAATTTGCTTACTTACTTAGAAGAAATGGAAAAATTATTTGAAAGACATAATTTACCAAAACTCACACACAGAGAAATATATCATCTGAATAGCTCAATATCTATTGAAGAAATTAAATTGATAATTAATAATCCTCCAAAAATAAAAACACCAGGGCCAGATGGTTTCACTGGTGAATTTAAGAAACAAATATTTAAGAAGAAAGTATATTAATTATCCATAATCTCTTTCAGAAAATAGGAGTGGGAACACCCAACTTGAAAAAGAGCATCTTTTGCCAAATCCACAGATATGACCATACTTGATAAGGAACTAGATGCTTTTCTCCTAAGACTGGGAAGATGTCCCCTCTCATCATTCCTATTTAACATTGTATCGAAAAAGTCTTAATGCAATAAAATGAAGAAGTAAAAGGTATATACATTGTAAAAGAAGAACCAAAACTGTATTTGTTAGCAGATGACATGATTATCTATTGTTGACTGAGAAAAAATAAAAAGCCTTCCTGGAACTAATAAGCAATTATAGCAAGTCTGCAAGATAATAAACAAAAGTGTGCTGTTGGTTAATCTACAAAAGTCAGTTGCTTTCCTGCAAACCAGCAATGAACAATTGGAATTTGAAATTAGAAACACATCATTTACATTAGCATCAAAAAAATGAAATACCTAGATATAAATTAACAAAATACATGCAAGATTTATATGAGGAAAACTATAACATTGATTTTAAAAATCAAAGATCTTAATAAACAGAGATGTATTGGTTTTCCCAACTTGATCTATAGATTTAAGGCAATCACAATCAAAATTTTAGCAAATTATTTGTGTATATTAACAAACTGATTTTGAAGTTTATATAGAAAGAAGAAGACCCTGAATAGCCAACCCAATCCTGAAGGGGAACAAGAAAATCCTAGAGTCAGCACTATTCAAGACTTTAACAAAAAATGATGTGGTACTAGAAAAAGAACAGACAAGTGGATCGATGGAACGGAATAAGAGTCCAGAAATAGACCTACACAAATAAACCGATCTTTAACAAAGGGGCACAGGTAAGTCAATGGAGAAAGGATCATCAAAATATGGAGCTAAAACAACTTGCTAACTACATAAGACTACATGGATCTAGACACAAAACACATACCTTTCACAAAAAAATTAACTAAAATGAGTTATAAACCTAAAGGTAAAACACAAAACCATACAATTTATAGACGATAATAAAGGAGAAGTTTAGGTGACTTTGGGTTTGAGAATGACTTTTTAGATAAAACACCAAAAGAATAATCCAAGAAAAAATTGATGTTAGACTTTATTAAAATTATAAACATTTGCTCTGTAAAATACTTTGTTGAGGAAGTGAAAAGACAAGCCACAGACTGGTAGAGAATATTTACAAAACACATATCACATAAAGGACTTCTATTAAAAATATACAAAGAACTCTTAAAATTCAACAATAAGAAAATAAAAACCCAATTAAAAATGGGCAAAAGGTCTGAAAAAACACTTCACCAAAGAAGTATTCACATGGCAAATAAGCATATAAAAAAGATACTCAACAATGTGTCTCCTGAGAGAATTGAAAATTAAAGCAATAAGATACTACTACACACCTATTAAAATTGCTAAAATAAAAAACCTGACAATACCAAATACTAACAGGGTTGAAGAAGCAACAGGAATGATCAGTCATTGCAAGTGGAAATGCAAAGTGGTATTGCCACTTTAGCATCCATTTTTATAGCTTATTAAAAAATACAACATAGTCTTACCATAGGACCCAGCAATCACACCAGGTGTTTACCCAAATGAATTGAAAATTTATATCTATACAAATATCTGCACACAAATGTTTACAGCAGCTCTATCTATAATTCCAAAAACTAGATGCAACCAAGATATCTCTCTTTTTTTATTTTATTATTATTATACTTTAAGTTTTAGGGTACGTGTGCACAATGTGCTGGTTAGTTACATATGTATACATGCGCCGTGCTGGTGTGCTGCACCCATTAACTCGTCATTTCGCATTAGATATATCTCCTAATGCCATCCCTCCCACCTCCCCCCACCCCACAACAGTCCCCAGAGTGTGATGCTCCACTTCCCGTGTCCATGTGTTCTCACTGTTCAATTCCCACCTATGAGAGAGAATATGCGGTGTTTGGTTTTTTGTTCTTGTGATGGTTTACTGAGAATGATGATTTCCAATTTCATCCATGTGCCTACAAAGGACATAAACTCATCATTTTTTATGGCTGCATAGTATTCCATGGTGTATATGTGCCACATTTTCTTAATCCAGTCTATCATTCTCGGACACTTGGGTTGGTTCCAAGTCTTTGCTATTGTGAATAACGCCGCAATAAACATACGTGTGCATGTGTCTTTATAGCAGCATGATTTATAGTCCTTTGGGTATATACCCAGTAATGGGATGGCTGGGTCAAATGGCATTTCTAGTTCTAGATCCCTGAGGAATCGCCACACTGACTTCCACAATGGTTGAACTAGTTTACAGTCCCACCAACAGTGTAAAAGTGTTCCTATTTCTTCACATCCCCTCCAGCACCTGTTGTTTCCTGACTTTTTAATGATTGCCATTCTAACTGGTGTGAGATGGTATCACATTATGGTTTTGATTTGCATTTCTCTGATGGCCAGTGATAGTGAGCATTTTTTCATGTGTTTTTTGGCTGCATAAACGTCTTCTTTTGAGAAGTGTCTGTTCATGTCCTTCGCCCACTTTTTGACGGGGTTGTTTGTTTTTTCTTGTAAATTTGTTTGAGTTCATTGTCGATTCTGGATATTAGCCCTTTGTCGGATGAGTAGGTTGTGAAAATTTTCTCCCATGTTGTAGGTTGCCTGTTCACTCTGATGGTAGTTTCTTTTGCTGTGCAGAAGCTCTTTAGTTTAATTAGATCCCATTTGTCAATTTTGGCTTTGGTTGCCATTGCTTTTGGTGTTTTAGACATGAAGTCCTTGCCCATGCCTATGTCTTGAATGGTAATGCCTAGGTTTTCTTCTAGGGTTTTTATGGTTTTATGTCTGATATTTAAGTCTTTAATCCATCTTGAATTATTTTTTGTATAAGGTGTAAGGAAGGGATCCAGTTTCAGCTTTCTACCTATGGCTAGCCAGTTTTCCCAGCACCATTTATTAAATAGGGAATCCTTTCCCCATTGCTTGTTTTTCTCAGGTTTGTCAAAGATCAGATAGTTGTAGATATGTGGTGTTATTTCTGAGGGCTCTGTTCTGTTCCACTGATCTATATATGTGTTTTGGTACCAGTACCATGCTGTTTTGGTTACTGTAGCCTTGTAGTATAGTTTGAAGTCAGGTAGCATGATGCCTCCAGCTTCGTTCTTTTGGCTTAGGATTGACTTGGTGATGCAGGCTCTTTTTCAGTTCCATATGAACTTTAAAGTAGTTTTTTCCAATTCTGTGAAGAAAGTCATTGGTAGCTTGATGGGGATGGCATTGAATCTATAAATTACCTTGGGCAGTGTGGCCATTTTCATGATATTGATTCTTCCTACCCTTGAGCATGGAATGTTCTTCCATTTGTTTGTATCCTCTTTTGTTTCATTGAGCAGTGGTTTGTAGTTCTCCTTGAAGAGGTCCTTCACATCGCTTGTAAGTTGGATTCCTAGGTATTTTATTCTCTTTGAAGCAATTGTGAATGGGAGTTCACTCATGATTTGGCTCTCTGTTTGCTGTTATTGGTGTATAAGAATGCTTGTGATTTTTGTACATTGATTTTGTATCCTGAGACTTTGCTGAAGTTGCTTATCAGCTTAAGGAGATTTTGGGCTGAGACAATGGGGTTTTCTAGATAAACAATCACGTCATCTGCAAACACGGACAATTTGACTTCCTCTTTTCCTAATTGAATACCCTTTATTTCCTTCTCCTGCCTAATTGCCCTGGCCAGAACTTCCAACACTATGTTGAATAGGAGTGGTGAGAGAGGGCATCCCTGTCTTGTGCCAGTTTTCAAAGGGAATGCTTCCAGTTTTTGCCCATTCAGTATGATATTGGCTGTGGGTTTGTCATAGATAGCTCTTATTATTTTGAGATACATCCCATCAATACCTAATTTATTGACAGTTTTTAGCATGAACCGTTGTTGAATTTTGTCAAAGGCCTTTTCTGCATCTATTGAGATAATCATGTGGTTTTTGTCTTTGGTTCTGTTTATATGCTGGATTACATTTATTGATTTGCATATATTGAACCAGCCTTGCATCCCAGGGATGAAGCCCACTTGATCATGGTGGATAAGCTTTTTGATGTGCTGCTGGATTCGGTTTGCCAGTATTTTATTGAGGATTTTTGCATCAATGTTTATCAAGGATATTGGTCTAAAATTCTCTTTTTTGGTTATGTCTCTGCCCGGCTTTGGTATCAGGATGATGCTGGCCTCATAAAATGAGTTACGCAGGATTCCCTCTTTTTCTATTGATTGGAATATTTTCAGAAGGAATGGTACCAGCTCCTCCTTGTACCTCTGGTAGAATTCGGCTGTGAATCCATCTGGTCCTAGATTCCTTTTGGTTGGCAAGCTATTGATTATTGCCACAATTTCAGAGCCTGTTATTGGTCTATTCAGAGGTTCAACTTCTTCCTGGTTTAGTCTTGGGAGGGTGTATGTGTCGAGGAATTTATCCATTTCTTCTAGATTTTCTAGTTTATTTGCTTAGAGGTGTTTGTAGTGTTCTCTGATGGTAGTTTGTATTTCTGTGGGATCGGTGGTGATATCCCCTTTATCATTTTTTATTGCATCTATTTGATTCTTCTCTCTTTTCTTCTTTATTAGTCTTGCTAGTGGTCTATCAATTTTGTTAATCCTTTCAAAGAACCAGCTCCTGGATTCATTAATATTTTGAAGGGTTTTTTGTGTCTCTATTTCCTTCATTTCTGCTCTGATTTTAGTTATTTCTTGCCTTCTGCTAGCTTTCGAATGTATTTGCTCTTGCTTTTCTAGTTCTTCTAATTGTGATGTTAGGGTGTCAATTTTGGATCTTTCCTGCTTTCTCTTGTGGGCATTTAGTGCTATAAATTTCCCTCTACACACTGCTTTGAATGTGTCCCAGAGATTCTGGTATGTTGTGTCTTTGTTCTCATTGGTTTCAAAGAACATCTTTATTTCTGCCTTCATTTCGTTATGTACCCAGTAGTCATTCAGGAGCAGGTTGTTCAGTTTCCATGTAGTTGAGTGGTTTTGAGTGAGTTTCTTAATCCTGAGTTGCAGTTTGATTGCACTGTGGTCTGAGAGACAGTTTGTTATAATTTCTGTTCTTTTACATTTGCTGAGGAGAGCTTTACTTCCAACTATGTGGTCAATTTTGGAATAGGTGTGGTGCTGAAAAAAATGTATAATCTGTTGATTTGGGGTGGAGAGTTCTGTAGATGTCTATTATGTCCACTTGGTGCAGAGTTGAGTTCAATTCCTGGATATCCTTGTTAACTTTCTGTCTTGTTGATCTGTCTAATGTTGACAGTGGGGTGTTAAAGTCCCCCATTATTAATGTGTGGGAGTCTAAGTCCCTTTGTAGGTCACTCAGGACTTGCTTTATGAATCTGGGTGCTCCTGTATTGGGTGCATATATATTTAGGATAGTTAGCTCTTCTTGTTGAATTGATCCCTTGACCATTATGTAATTGCCTTCTTTGTCTGTTTTGATCTTTGTTAGTTTAAAGTCTGTTTTATCAGAGACTAGGATTGCAATCCCTGCCTTTTTTTGTTTTCCATTTGCTTGGTAGATCTTCCTCCATCCTTTTATTTTGAGCCTGTGTGTGTCTCTGCATGTGAGATCCGTTTCCTGAATACAGCACACTGATGGGTCTTGACTCTTTATCCAATTTGCCAGTCTGTGTCTTTTAATTGGAGCATTTAGCCCATTTACATTTAAAGTTAATATTGTTATGTGTGAATTTGATCCTGTCATTATGATGTTAGCTGGTTATTTTGCTCGTCAGTTGATGCGGTTTCTTCCTAGCTTTGATGGTCTTTACAGTTTGGCATGATTTTGCAGTGGCTGGTACCAGTTGTTCCTTTCCATGTTTAGTGCTTCCTTCAGGAGCTCTTTTACAGCAGGCCTGGTGGTGACAAAATCTCTCAGCATTTGCTTGTCTGTAAAGTATTTTATTTCTCCTTCACTTATGAAGCTTAGTTTGGCTGGATATGAAATTCTGGATTGAAAGTTCTTTTCTTTAAGAGTGTTGCATATTGGCCCCCACTCTCTTCTGGCTTGTAGGGTTTCTGCTGAGAGATCCGCTGTTAGTCTGATGGGCTTCCCTTTGAGGGTAACCTGACCTTTGTCTCTGGCTGCCCTTAACATTTTTTCCTTCATTTCAACTTTGGTGAATCTGACAATTATGTGTCTTGGAGTTGCTCTTCTCAAGGAGTATCTTTGTGGCATTCTCTGTATTTCCTGAATCTGAATGTTGGCCTGCATTGATAGATTGGGGAAGTTCTCCTGGATAATATCCTGCAGAGTGTTTTCCAACTTGGTTCCATTCTCCCCGTCACTTTCAGGTACACCAATCAGACGTAGATTTGGTCTTTTCACATAGTCCCATATTTCTTGGAGGCTTTGCTCATTTCTTTTAATTCTTTTTTCTCTAAACTTCCCTTCTTGCTTCATTTCATTCATTTCATCTTCCGTCACTGATACCCTTTCTTCCAACTGATCGCATCGGCTCCTGAGGCTTCTGCATTCTTCATGTAGTTCTCAAGCCTTGGCTTTCAGCTCCATCAGCTCCTTTAAGCACTTCTCTGTATCGGTTATTCTAGTTATACATTCGTCTAAATTTTTTTCAAAGTTTTCAACTTCTTTGCCTTTGGTTTGAATTTCCTCCTGTAGCTCAGAGTAGTTTGATCATCTGAAGCCTTCTTCTCTCAACTCATCAAAGTCATTCTCCTTTCAGCTTTGTTCCATTGCTGGTGAGGAACTGCATTCCTTTGGAGGAGGAGAGACGCTCTGCTTTTTAGAGTTTCCAGTTTTTCTGCTCTGTTTTTTCCCCATCTTTGTGGTTTTTTCTACTTTTGGTCTTTGATGATGGTGATGTACAGATGGGCTTTTGGTGTGGACGTCCTTTCTGTTTGTTAGTTTTCCTTCTAACAGATAGGACCCTCAGCTGCAGGTCTGTTGGAGTTTGCTATAGGTCCACTCCAGACCCTGTTTGCCTGGGTATCAGCAGTGGTGGCTGCAGAACAGCAGATTTTCATGAACCACGAATGCTGCTGTCTGATCATTCCTCTGGAAGTTTTGTCTCAGAGGAGTACCCGGCTGTGTGAGGTCTCAGTCTGCCCCTACTGGGTGGTGCCTCCCATTTAGGCTGCTTGGGGGTCGGGGTCAGGGACCCACTTGAGAAGGCAGTCTGCCCATTCTCAGATCTCCAGCTGCGTGCTGGGAGAACCACTGCTCTCTTGAAAACTGTCAGACAGGGACATTTAAGTCTGCAGAGGTTACTGCTGTCTTTTTGTTTGTCTGTGCCCTGCCCCCAGAGGTAGAGCCTACAGAGGCAGGCAGGCCTCCTTGAACTGTGGGGAGCTCCACCCAGTTCACGCTTCCTGGCTGCTTTGTTTACCTAAGCAAGCCTGGGCAATGGTGGGTGCCCCTCCCCCAGCCTGGCTGCCATCTTGCAGTTTGATCTCATACTGCTGTGCTAGCAATCAGTGAGACTCCGTGGGCATAGGACCCTCCGAGCCATGTGTGGGATATAATCTCTTGGTGTGCCATTTTTTAAACCCTTTGGAAAAGCACAGTATTAGGGTGGGAGTGACCCGATTTTCCAGGTGCCATCTGTCACCCGTTTCTTTGACTAGGAAAGGGAACTCCCTGACCCCTTGTGCTTCCCAAGTGAGGCAATGCCTTGCCCTGCTTTGGCTTATGCACGGTGCGTTGCACCCACTGACCTGCGCCCACTATCTGGCACTCCCTAGTGAGATGAACCTGGTACCTCAGACGGAAATGCAGAAATCACCCGTCTTCTGCGTCACTCACGCTGGGAGCTGTAGACCAGAGCTGTTGCTATTTGGCCATCTTGGCTGCCAGAGCGATATCTCTCAATAGGTAAATGGATAAACACACTGTGGTACATCTATACAATGGAATATTACTCAGTAATAAAAAGAAAATAAGTTATCAAGCCATAAAGAGACATGAAGAAACCTCAAATGCATATTTCTATGTAAAAGAAACCAGTCTTAAAAGACTACATACCGTATGATTCCAGCTACATGACATTGTAGATAAGGCAAAACTATAGAGACAGAAAGATCAGTGGTTGCTAGGGGGAGGCAGTATAAGTAGGTAAAGCAGAGGGGATTTTTAAGTAGGGAAGCTATTTTGTATGACATTGTAATGGTAGACACATAAAACGCATTTGTCAAAACCCAAAGAAATGTACAACACAAAGGGTGAACTCTAATGTTATGCATGTTAGTGAATAATGATGTATCGGTATTGGTTTATCAATTGTGATAAATGCACCACATGAATGCAAGGTATTAATAAGGGAAACAGTGGCTGGGTGCAGTGGCTCACGCCTGTAATCCCAGCATTTTTAGAGGCCTCGGTGGGCAGGTCACAAAGTCAAGAGACTGAGACCAACCTGGCCAACATGGCGAAACCCTGTCTCTACTAAAAATACAAAAATTAGCTGGGCGTGGTGGTGCACACCTGTAGTCCCAGCTACTCGGGAGGCTAACACAGGAGAACCTGGGAGGCAGAGGTTGCAGTGAGTTGAGATTGGGCCACTGCACTCCAACCTAGTGACAGAGACAGACTCCGTCTCCAAAAAAAGAAAAAAAAGAAAAAAAAGAAAAAAAAAAGAAACGGAAACTGTACAGGGGAACTCTGTACTATCTACTCAATTTATCCGTAAACCTAAAACTGTTCCAAGAAATAAATTCTATTCATTTAAAAAATATGTATGATCATATAATCGATTTTAAAGGCATTTAATAATAGCATTCATTCATGTTTTAAAACTCATAGGCTAAGAGTTCTTCCTTCCATTAATTTTTAAATTTGTTCTCTATTTATACTTTCTTTTAGCAGCCTTTTTTTTTTTTTAACAAAACTGATAGGTAAAGGAGAGGAATATAAATGATAAAGATAACTAACATTATAAAAGTATTTACTATGTACTAGCCACTGTACTAGATCTTTCATGCAAAATTAATATATTTAAACACCACAGAAACCCAGTGAGGTAGGTACTGTCATTATTCCCATTATCGCAGATGGGCACCTAAGACACTGGGAGGTAACTCATAGAGTTCTCTCAGAAAGAGGCAGACACAGGATTGGGAGGGAGCCAGCGTCTGGGGTAGGAGTCCATGATCTTTCTCTCTACACTATACTTCCTAGATTGCAAATATGAAACTTAATCTCTTGTGTCCAGAAACAATTTTTTGCCTCATTACTAAACAAACCCTTCTCTCTTGAAACTCGTTCCATGCCATTTTTTCCTCCCCCCAACGCCCACCTTTACCATCATAAGTCCCAGAAGTCTCTCCTGCTTTCTTCAAGAGCTACATCATCTTGGGGTTAGAATCTTCCTTTTGTGTACCTCTGTTGGACACACTCACTGAAACACACGTAAGACATGGTCCTGAGGACACAGAGTACATGGGATCCTCAAACTGTAAACATAGAACAACATTCTTAGGATGTTTACTCCTACAACTCTGGGCCCATGCAAATGGATGTCCAAAGGAGGGAGGCACAAGCTGGTTGGACCACAGCAGTGCCAAACGCCAGTTTAATTTTAAGTGTGGTTGTGCAGCAATCCCTTTATCTATTTATCCCATCTCCAGCCCTCCATCACGTTACCCAAAGATCTGCTTCAATCTTTCTGTTTTCTTTATCTTCAAGCTTCCATCTCACTCAGCAATCTTGGCAGACAATCTGCTTTTGAGTTTCCAGAAGGTCAATTTGTCTAAGTGGGGTTTCCAATGTCTCTTCTCTCCTTCTACTGAAAAAGCTCTGTCTCTCCCTCTCTACCTCACTCATTTCTAAGAACAACTGTTCCTCCTCCTGACAAAAACACTAATCTGCCCATATGACCAGCAGAAACATTTAGGAACAAGATTATATTTAGCTTCCAGAAGTGCCCCCAAATGAGACAGTAACAACCACAGAAGTTTTAAAAAATAAAACTAAGGAAGAAAATTTTACTTCATATGGTAGATGTGTTTAATAAAATTTCTCTAAACATTAATTTTAAGAATAAAATCATTATGGACCTACTTAAAACTCAGTACAGAAAACTCACTTAGTTGTACTCTAAAAACGATAGGATTCTATGGCAGAAGTTCTTGCCAAGGAATGCATGCGGAAGTGGCATGTACCACTTCCAGACCATCATGGTAAAGAAGCAGGTGAGGCTTTTTCATTGTACTTCTCCCGTTGTCACCTGGAGGTAGAACATCCATCACAAGACTTTTCTTAGAAGCCCTAAGAAAAGCAGAGCCATATGATATAGTGTCCTTGAGTTGAGAATTAGAGGAGAACTTCTTGCCAATCAGGAGAGTGTAGTTATATTTTACATGAGCCAGAATTAATATTTAATTATTTAAGTATTATTTCTTAATTATTAAATATTATTTCTTAATTCTTAATATTAAGAATTAATATTAAGCCATAAGATTTTGTAGTAAATCTGTTACCACAGCAAGTATTACCCTTACCTAATATGGGTGTTGTCTGTTCTCAACTTTTTAAATCTTGCTTCTTTCTTTACTTGTTGCAAAGCAAAACTCAAAGATGCCTTAAACAGGCCGGGCGCGGTGGCTCACGCCTGTAATCCCAGCACTTTGGGAGGCTGAGGCGGGTGGATCATGAGGTCAGGAGATTGAGACTATCCTGGCTAACACAGTGAAACCCCGTCTCTACTGAAAATACAAAAAATTAGCCGGGCATGGTGGTGGGCGCCTGTAGTCCCAGCTACTCGGGAGGCTGAGACAGGAGAATGGCGTGAACCCGGGAGACAGAGCTTGCAGTGAGCCGAGATCGCATCACTGCACTCCAGCCTGGGTGACAGAGCAAGACTCCGTCTCAAAAAAAAAAAAAAAAAAAAAAGCCTAAAACAGAGACTTTTTGCACAAAGTGGGTGATCAATAAATGTGTTAAGATAACATTGATTTTTTTGGAGTTCTGAATCCTATTGCTTCTTTAAAATCTTTGTTTTAATTTAAAGATATATTCAACTGAAACATATGGAAATGTAGGACAAACCTATGAAAACTGCTCATTACAAAAAAAAAAAAAGCCATGTACTTTGAAAGCACTGCTCTTCTTCCTTTCTTCCTCTTCCCATACTACCAGATCTCCTTAAGCTTCTGCCATGAGACTCCGCCTTTGAGAGAGTCATGGTGGTTATCTCCTAAGGAAACTTCTGCTTCTTAAATCATCTAAAATGTCTTGCTATTTTTATTAACAAACATTTCAACTTAAGTTTCACTTTTTCAGAGAGGCTGTTTCTTACCACCCATTGATCACCTGGTTGCCCAAAACAGAAACCTGAGATTTACCATCCCTGTCCTTCACTTACAGGTTTTGACAAAGAAAGTGGAATGTGAAGGGTACAAAGGTGTGAGTGGTCATGGTATGTCCTAGAAACAAGCACTTGAGCAAAGAATGTATGAGATAATTTGGGGTGGATTGAAATCTTGTAAGTTGTAATACAGCCTCTTATTTAGTGCATTTGACTTGTCTTATTCCTGTCATAGTCGTTTATTTTATGTGTACTTATCACTTCTCTCCTGTCTAAAACCCTTCAAAAATATGCTCACAGCAACAAGAATAAAATCCAAAGAGTTCATATACTTTAAAATATTCTATAATTTCTGCATTTTCTAAACAGCCCTGAACACAACTGGCTTGCACATTGGCTTCCTGAACTCTCCAACTGTCTGCAATGCTCCTTTTTTCCTTGTCACAAAGCAGACTTTCACTCATCTTCTCAGATCCCAATCAAATGTTGCCTCCTGCACAAAGCCCACCTGTAGGCAGCTCTCCACCTCCATAGTGATAGTTAGGATCCTTCATTAACTGTAAGCAGCTCCCTGTAATGTAACCTTTACTGCTCCTATTTTGCTGCCATGTGAGGGAGAGTAATTACATTGTTACCATCCCAAAACCGACTAAGTAGGATTTATTTCTGCATCCTTAGTGCAGGATCCAGTACTTGATACTTCAAGAGTGGCTAGATGTATTTATTGAAAGACATTATAATGGTAAAAAGGATATTAGCGAAATCACAAAATGAAAACACAAAAACTCAGGGAATAGTAACATGAGGAGCTCAGCAAAAACCTTCTTTTGAACAGACATCTTTTCAACTCATCAGAATTATCGAAGCAATCATTTAAAGTCTCTGGAAATTGACTGAAAGGCTTGTAACACTTACCACTCTACCACCATCACCTACCTAGTTGTGCACCTACCCCAATATCTGCATTTTTTTTTACATGTTAGTTGCTCTCTTGAGACCCTGAGCTTCTTAAAGGTAAAGGTTTTATCTGGCTTAGACAAAATATAAATGCCTTATCAATACTCGGCATTTATATTTTGAGTGAAAATATGACAACATTTTATATTGAAAAAAAAGATGTGTTTTTAAAACAGGAAATAACACCATAATACAAACTAAAATATTGAAGGTATTTGCAAAGTTCCATGAAAGAAGAGATGAAAAAGCAATCAATCTTGATTGGATGGAGTAGAAGAGAAGAGAGTAGAGTAGCCAATGATGATGATTATGATGATGGTGGTGGCCCTTACCATTATCACCACTGATGGAGCCCAGCTTCTTCAAATACATTTTCTATCATTCTCTCCTCTAGTCCCACCTCTCTATCTCACAGCACTCCTTATCATTTCTCAAACAGTTCAGGATTTGACATAAGCTTTTGTGTAGTTTTATGATAATTTTGATTAAGATATATTTATATGTGTATTCATGTAGACATATACTGTTGCAATACAAAACCTCTTACTGTAATTTTTTGTCAAAACAGTTTTGCAAAACTCTATTCCAGAACAATAGATTCTTACCTTTGGTAGATCAGAGACTTCTTTGAAAATCTGGTGAAAAAATACATTTGCAATATTTTGCACACAATTTCAGAGAGTTTACAAACCTACTGAAACTCATTCAAGAACCCCCTAGGGACCTAGGAACTTCAGTTTCAGAATCACCCCTGAAGGCACAAAATGTGCTGATTACCACTGAGGCATTGATTTCACCTATTAACATACACAGTTCCACCAAATGAAAGAAAAGGGCACCCACTATACCTGGGGCCCTCGACCTCCAGCAGTCTGTTGGAGGGAGAGAAGATCACAAGTGACCAAACATGTGCCTCAGGCCTGCTTCTGTGGTTACAAAAATATATATAGCAAAAGCGTAAGACAGAAAATGGAAAGAGTTTACCTCGGGCTGAACTAATAACGAGTCACTTATTCCCGAAATATAGTAGTGTATGAAATAGATACCTGGGTTTTGGGAACGTACCTTGTAGCTCTGTCTCACAGTGGATATACATGACAATTTTCTTAATTACACACGTAACTACTCACCAGGAAAAAGTGTAAGATATGAGCAGAGAAGAGCAATTCAGAAGAAAAATTCTACTAGGAAACACAAAAATAAACTTTAAGCCGCTTATCCCACTACCTCTCACCCACCCAGAAGAAGGGAAAATCAGTACTTGGAGTTTTAAATGATTGAAAATTGTGGTCCATGCTTAGAGAAGAACAACCAAATGCACTTACCCAAAATAAGCCACCACCAATCAACAGTTACCATGCAGCCACTGTGGAATTAACAATCCCTAAAAGCCTTCAAGGAACAAGAAGATAAATGTTTAAGAAGAGGAAATCCAGACGAAGGCACCATTCTTTGAGAAGAGCCACCCATCTGTTCTCTTTCTTCTCAGCTTCTGGGGCTGCAGCAATAATGTGGTTTTAAAAAGTCTTTGTTTCCTCCCACAGAAGTAAAGGGTACTTCACCTAAACACACACTATTTAAGTGGCCAGTGGGGACAAATTCATGGAAAGAAGGACCTCTCTTTGCTAAACTATTTATTTTTCAATCAGCACATGGTAAGGAAAGCCTTTTTGAAATGTCAATTAAGGGTCATAAAGCTGAAATCACGGAGTTGCAGAAAGTCTCAGGTGGTCCCTGGGATTCTTTAACTGAAGTCACTGCTGCCATTATCATCAGTAGTTCTGCTCCACTCAGAGACAAAAGTCAAGCACCAAATGGCCAGGTAAAGTGGGAGCTAGGAGGATTTTCAATCAACTCGCTCACACATAAAAATAAGTCATCAAAATGCTACTGGAGTGCCACTCGCCTCTGCAGTAATGTGCACCCTGAGCAGAAATCCTAGATTCTGCCTTCTTTCTAGAAGTAGAAAAGCAGTCTAAGTGTTTGAACCAATTCACAACAGAACTTTCTATTTGGTCTTCTTATGAGATGTAAAATGTTTATGAGCAGGAAAAACATTGCCCTGGACTAAAGGTCTCCTGATGAAATGAGTCAATCTGTTAAGAAATATTTCTGTCCACAGCTCTGTACATGGTATTCTTGGCCTCCATGTACCTCAGAGTGTAAACAACAGAGTCCAGAGGCAGAATGAATGATGATAATGTAGGTCTCTTATAAAAGACCTGTTTTCTGTTGAATTCATTGGCTTGTGCTTGAGGTAAGCAGTACAAGCACAGACATATAGACAATGACCATGATGAGGTGGGGGTTGGGGGACACAGGTGGCAAAGACCTCAGATTAGGAAATTCTAAGCATGATGGAGGTAACACGGATGTCAATATAGGAAATGCAGACCAAACCCATGGACACCTGCACACATGTGTGGCGAATAAAATACTGTTTATTTCATAGATAGTATTGTCAATGCAGGAGAGTTTCATGACAAGAAGGGTGTCAAACAAGAAGCAGTCTAAATAGCATATGTGCTCCTTTTGTACCTCTGTGACACTGTGGTTATTTAGACCACTGTCATGATCAGGCCAATGCAAAAGGCACCACACACCAGCTGGGCACATGCCCTCTTATTCACAAAGACTGTGCACTCCAGGAATTCCCAGACAAATACACAGCAATCAATGGTGGTCAAGATGGCAAAGACCATTATTTGTAATTCAAAAGATAAATGCTTGAGGGGATGAATACCCCATTCTCTATGATATGCTTATATCACAGTGCATGCCCATAAATATATACACCTACTACATACTCATAAAAATTGTTTTAAATCTTAAATAAATTTTTTTTAAAAAAGAAAGAATCCAGAAATTAAAAAAAGATGACAAAGACCAAGAAAATCTCCTGGTTCTGAGCTATGAGACTAGAAAGTATTGTAGAATAAGGATTAGTGTATAAAGTCGCTGAACTAACCAACACTCTCAGGAAAACATACATGACCAATGTGGGTAAGACTCAAGATGATGGCATTCCCTGCTGAAGTTAACATGTGGATGACATCACTCACAGAAGCTGGAGACAACAAGCAAGGTGAACTTCGTCAGCTTCTGTGAGGTTCTTTCTTTGTATTTTGAAGTTTTAGGGATAACAATAAAATAGATCAGCATAACAAAACTCTTGTGCTGCCATGTTTCTGTCATGAGCAGAAACATGGCATAGTTGACAAGATGACAAGAGTAGCACAAGACAGCTCTAGCCAAGACCTCTTGTAGCTGCACAAGCAAGGAATCTGCTTCTGCATCTTCAATGCATGTATTCTCTATCACTGTGGACTGGAAAATATATTCCTAGACACAGAGAAGGGAACATTTAAACATACTCAAGATATAGAGTTACACTGAGTCCCTGGTGTGATATTTTTCTTCTTTGCACATCTCCTCCCAGAAGACCCAGGTATTATGAAGGGATTGTGAACAGCATGAAGATGGTTGTGGCCAGTGGGAGTCAGTGAATGGTAAATTTTATTTAAAAATTTATATTTAAAAAATGAATAAACACTAATCTCAGCAATAAAATCTATATTTTATAAAACTATAAAGATGAGTTGTTCAAAGACAAGTGTAAGAGTGAAGGGATGTCAAGAAAGATAAAGACTAAGATAGAGATATGGTGACATTCCAGAGAGCAGTTTCAGGTGAATTCTGAACTTAAAAGTGAGATTTCAGTGAGGTAATATGGTCGAGGTGTCTCACTAAACCTAAAAGTAGAAGATAAAAAAAAAACTTAGCAGAGATTTTCTTTTATAAATGAACCCTGAAATTAGGAGCAGAGAAATGGGATCAAGAAAAGACTCTGGTGTATCAGCATGACCTGGAAAGTGACTGACAAATTTGTGAAGCTGCCAGAATTGTGAAGGGGAGGTAGGAGTTCACAGCAGCCTGAGCCTGGCATTTAGAGTCTGAAAGAGCTACTTTGGTAGAAAGGTCAGTCATAATCTCAGGTGGACACTGATTTTTCTCTGTTGTTGGCTGAAATGTTATTAGGTGGGCAACAAAGACATGATAGCCACTCTGTCAAGAAGAGACAATCTATAAACTGTGTGGGAAATATGCATTGAATCCCAAGTCTCCTGTGGAGAATCTTGTTTCTCTCCTTTTGCTCTTTGTCAGAATTACTGAACCTTAGGAAACAAACTCCCTTCCTCTTTCTGCCTCCATCATTCCCTGAAACTTGGCTTCTGACATGCTCACTTTATGAAAATTGCTCTTTCAAAGGTTAAGCCTGAAGTTTTTATTGCTAAATCCAGCATGCATTCAACTTAGATCTCTCTGATGCATTTAATACCACTGGATACTGCTTCCTGGACACTTACACTGACTTGGTTTCCATGACACCACACGCTATCCTCTCTGCCAAACATAATTTTTTGTCTCCCACCTCCCTCCCCACCTGCCATTCTTATCTTGCCTCTAACACCATGAATGTGAATGTTTCCTCAAGTCAGTGGTTGGCTCCCTGACCTTTCCTCTCTTCTCTCTTCCACTGAAAGACAAAATTCATTTTTGTTTCATTATCATTTATATGTTGATTCCTCTGAAACCTGTATTTCTAATTCCAAGTGGCCATCACGTATTACAAATTCTCCAAGACCTTTCTTACACGTAAGTCATACTATCATTTCAAATTTAGCATTTGAGGAACAAAGTTTACCACCTACCCTCCACCTCCTCCAAGTGAACATCCTCTCAATTGTCCTATCTGTACTGGCAGCACCGTATTTTTTTTCCACATGATTTGCAGTAAGAAATATGGTTCCATATTCTATATATATATTTTTAATTCTCATCTTTGTCCTTTTTTGCATTTACAATAAGACCCTGCCATCAGTCTAAGTTTTGTATCTTTGGTTTTATCCAACCACATATCAGAGTGATAATCAGTTACTCTTGATGCATGCCTCCATTGCCTCTTTCCATCTAAATGGTCTCAAATTCCCTTATAACTGACAGAACACACAGCAAATAATTCTTTACTGAACACAAATCTTGTTCTGCTCAGTCTCTTCCTATCCAGTCTTTCCCGTTGGTTACTGTGACTTAATGTCTTCTACAAACACCTGAGGTCTCAGAAAGCATCTTTAGGGTATTCTTTAATCCCTCAGGTGATCTCCTGTTATATCTCACACTTCTGCTTTTTTGAAACTCCGAGTCAGATCCTCTTTCTGCTACTGATGATGCCTTCTTCCACTATACTCTCTGAGGGTAAACTTTGTTGCATGCCAATTAATGTAGCCAAGACAACTCTGTTTGTGGCACACAGGTGGACCTGTTTCTCTTCAGCATACTGTATCTTTTCTTCCCCCACCCTCAACTCTTCCATAGCCATCCAGACAGGAGCCGCCACCTTGACCTGAACTTTCACTGGCAGGAAGGCACCCAGGAGGATCCAGCAGCAGTGAGGATTGGCTCACTGTGAGGATTGCACCCAGTTCTGAAGACCCAGGCTTCATTTTCCTGCATCCTGACATCAGAACTTTTCCTTTCTGCAATAAAAATAATTCTCAGTTTCCTCTTTGACAACTCTTGAAGTGCAGGCTGTTCTCTTCCAAGGCCTGAGAAGCATATTCTGGGGAAGGAAACTAGACAACAGAATCAGACTCCACTTTTTCTCCCTTTTCCAATTATACTATAGACCCTACCTTCCAACCAAGGTTTCCTTTTCACAGTGTATAACACAACATTTTCATATTCAACTGCAAACCCTTGCACTTGGCCCCAACAGCTATCTAAAGCCGTTATCTCCAAGCTCTCCCACCATGAGTCTAAGGCTGTGTCACTTATCCCCAAGATCTGTTCCCTAGGCTTATCTCCCATTAGAGAAGGCTCTCTTTGACATTAATTTGCAAACCATTTTTTGTTAAGATAATGATTATTTACTTATTTATGAAGAAAACTAGAAGCATCTGGTGAGCCCTGTGTTCTCTGAGTTTTATGGCACTTATTAATTAATATCTGGAAATGTTAGGGAATTGCATAGTCCCTGGGTTCTCAAGAAAGGTTACCTTCCTGCTCCTACTTCCAGTATTACCTTATCATATTATTCAATTGTATTCTACTTTTTGTTGCTAATAAACTGTTTCTTGTAAAAAAAAAAATCCTCACACAAAGTTGAGTCCTTTGATTCCACAATATGTAACAGTTTCTTTTCATGTGTAAGAAAATTGTTAGATGAAATCAATGATCTAAATATAAATAAGTCCTAATACCCAGATTCAGTCTAGAAGGGATTCAAGATAAATACAATAATATCTATAATATGAGACAGATAGTGGTAACAGCCATAAAGGCTCTAAAATGATGGTAATAATAACCATCCAGATACTGTTCCATGTACTTTATGTATATCATAGTATCTCATTTATCCTTAGAGAAACACTGTGAGGTAGATAGTTTTATCTTTGTTTCACAGAGAAGGAAACTAAGGTTCAGAGGGGTTTAGTGACTTGCAGAATAGTCAGCCACTAGTAAATGGCAACATTGGAATTCTATCCCAAAGTCTTTGATCTTAACCTTATGGGAAGTACGAAAGAGGGGAAATAATGTATAGTTGGGATATTAGAAAAGTCTTCATGAGGCAGATTGTTTTTTATTTTTTATATTTTTGTATAAATTCAAGGCATACAAGTTTAGTTTTATTACATAGACAGCAATAACATAATAGTGAAGTCTGGGCTTTTAGTATAACCATCACCTAAATAAGCTTGAGATTAATGTGGAAGAATGGCTGGAATTCCTAGAAACAGGAAAAGAAAATAAGAGAGAAATTCAAGACAGTATGAAGGCAATGAATAGAAGTAATGAAATCAAGAAAGCCAGGAAGGTATAAAGAACAACAATTAGAGGTGTTTGACTGGAGAATAGGATTAGATTCTGAGATAATAGCCAGGTTAGAGCCAGATTGCAAATGGCATTGGCTTCCAAGCAAATGGTCTGTATTTAATTCAGGAGTCAATAGATGCATAATCCCAACTTTATCACTAACCCATACTGTGCAACAAGCCAGATAAGGCTTCACAACCTGGGATTCCATTTAGAGAAAAAAAGTAGAGAATGGAAACTCCCCAGGGATGAGAATAGGAAGGATACTTTGAACAATGATAGAGAAAGTGTATTCTTGGTGGCAGTGATTGTGTCACTGAAAAGGCTGATTAGGTCTGGGGTGAGCTAACAGAAGAGAGAGTGAACAAGAGGCTAAACAGTAGGATGAGAAACAAGACACCATATAATTCAGGGATGAGAGAGAAAGAAATAATGTGGCTAGAAAGAAGAACTTCAGTTTGATATCTCAGAGGCAGAGAAGGTTTGAGTGGTGGTTAATAAACTGTACAGAGAGAGAATGAAGGAGACATAGAAAGAATGAAGGTGGAGATCTCTGGGGCTGTGGGAGAGTCAGTGACCACTGAATCCCCAGCACCTAGTGTAGTAACTGAGAACTAGTGAATAAATGTATTAGTGGGGTCATCACCAAAGATGGATTAGATATACACTCAATGACCAAGGACTCAAAGAAGAGGAGAGAAAAACGTGGGGAGATGCTGACATCTCTGCAGGTAGCATGAAGTAACCAGAAAACAAGTCGTAATGAGAAATGGAAAGATCTAGGATAAGGAAGCACCATGATATGCAAATGAAAAAAAAGCACTGAGTAGAAGTAGCAGAAAAATACTAAGCTTCGTGGGGACAGAAAGTATTCTCCAAGTCTCTCTTTCCCCTTAGCTTTGCCTGGATGTATTACTCGATGTTGAATTAGTCAAAGTTGAAGGCACTTTTTAGGGTCTTCAGCAGAAAGCAGAATCCTAGAATATCCTACAAATACAAGACAACTTGAGAACTGTAAAAGAAAGAAAAGGCCTTGTTCCCATAGCCCACAGGAGGGCTGAGCTCAGCGATACACTCCGCGTGGCTCAGGAGCTTCTGGCAGAGCACAGAGCCATCAGAGAGGAGGCCCAGAGAGCAGAGAGAGGCTCCGCTGACATGGCCAGCCCACCGCCTCATCCCATCCATAACCCTGCTGCCCTGCAATGACTCTCTTCCCAGCAATAAAATCTGGGTCACAGGAGTTGGAGCTCTAGCCATCACTTGTCTCTAATAAATAACTCCCATTGATTTTCCAGCTCAGGGCTCACCACTCCTTCACCGTAAGCGCCAGGGGGCAGACCTGGAAAATCACTCACATATTATTGGTGCTCTTCCTCCCCCATCCTCACCCAAGGTGCATATAAACCCTGAATAACCTGAAGTCTAAGGGCATGAATATCAGACGCTAGGGGGACAGCCACTGTGTTGTCTGCTACCCTCATCCTGGTCACTGCTTCTGCTATAACAGCCCTAGGCCAGGAATATGAACAAGCTGCTGCTTTGGATCTCTGTCCTCACCAGCCTCCTGGAAGCCTTTGCCCACACAGGTAAGGAGGTGAAGGAATGGTCAAGAATCATAAAGTGAGAAAATAGGTTGAAGCTGAGATATCTTTTCCCTGCATTTATACTGAAGGTCATTATCTTTCTTTCTTTATCCCGCAGACCTCAGTGGGAAGGTGTTTGTATTTCCTAGAGAATCTGTTACTGATCATGTAAACTTGATCACACCGCTGGAGAAGCCTCTACAGAACTTTACCTTGTGTTTTCGAGCCTATAGTGATCTCTCTCGTGCCTACAGCCTCTTCTCCTACAATACCCAAGGCAGGGATAATGAGCTACTAGTTTATAAAGAAAGAATTGGAGAGTATAGTCTATACATTGGAAGACACAAAGTTACATCCAAAGTTATCGAAAAGTTCCCGGCTCCAGTGCACATCTGTGTGAGCTGGGAGTCCTCATCAGGTATTGCTGAATTTTGGATCAATGGGACACCTTTGGTGAAAAAGGGTCTGCGACAGGGTTACTTTGTGGAAGCTCAGCCCAAGATTGTCCTGGGGCAGGAACAGGATTCCTATGGGGGCAAGTTTGATAAGAGCCAGTCCTTTGTGGGAGAGATTGGGGATTTGTACATGTGGGACTCTGTGCTGGCCCCAGAAAATATCCTGTCTGCCTATCAGGGTACCCCTCTCCCTGCCAATATCCTGGACTGGCGGGCTCTGAACTATGAAATCAGAGGATATGTCATCATCAAACCCTTGGTGTGGGTCTGAGGTCTTGACTCAATGAGAGCACTTGAAAATGAAATGACTGTCTAAGAGATCTGGTCAAAGTAACTGGATACTAGATCTTACATCTGCAGCTCTTTCTTCTTTGAATTTCCTATCTGTATGTCTGCCTAATTAAAAAAATATATATTGTATTATGCTACCGGCATTTGTTTAGTGCTTGTCATAGTCCCATATCTTTATCTTATGTCTACTACTTATCTATCTACTAACTGGTGTTTCATTGGTAATTGGTGTTTCATTATCCTGAAAACTCCAATTGCCAAGTACGGGGAGGAAAACCTGTAAGTAACTAGAAAGATATATCGCAAAGCCAGAGCACTCAATGAGCACAACAGTGGCAATACTTAAAAGCTACTAACAATCATTTTAATGACGATTCAAAATATGTGTGGAATTGCTATCACAATTCTCCTATTTGTGTTTCCAGCTACAAATCGATCAAAAAGGGGTCTGAGGTTGCATCAGGGAGACAACTATAATGATATAAGTAAGCAATAGTTGAGAACCTGACAGCAAGTAATAAAACAGGAAGAATAAAACTAGAAGAAGTCAGAATGAAAACCAAAAAAGTATGAGACTGGGATCATTTTGTGTGAAGACAAACATAACTTTATGTCTCAAAAACCTCAGTAGGACTGTACAATGCTTGGTTTTCATAATGTTCTATTGATGTCATCAAAAAATATTATACTCTGAATATTGCTCACATGAATATGCTGTCTAAAATTCTTCCATGGATTCACACTTCTTACAGGACATGATTTAAACCTCTAAATATGACATTGCCCTCTATAACCTGGTCCCAGTTACTCTCTCTGAAATGTACACAGAGATCATACACAGAATACTCTCTGAAATGGACTTTCCATGTACATTTCAGATACAACTCTTAGCAGAGCAAGCGACATCCTAACTATCACACTGCAAAATAATTGTCAGATGCTATTACTAGTAGTTATTTTTATGGTTATGAAAAGCATGGAACACAGTGCCTGGCCCATCGTCAACAGATATGAGTTGCATTCCCAGAGAAGCAAGGATCCCAGAGGGAGTTTGAGCTACATATATGGGAAATAAGACAGGCTTTTCTCACTGATAATAAGTAGAGCATGTAGTCAGTGGAATCAGAAAGATAGCATCCAGAAGCTTCAGGATGGTAACCAATGTCATGATTTCAAACTCATGAGGCCATTTGGCCAGAATGAACAGAGGCAGTCACCAGATATGAAGAAGTAGGATAGAATCTGGAAACTCCATAATGGGACAATGGGGTGGAAGCAGAGGAGAGCAGACAGAACCTGGGAAGATTTGCTGAAGTACTTAAATGGAGCAGCAGGGGCTTCATAAGAACATTTCAACCTCATTTCTGGTGAGGAGGTATGATGGTTTGGATATGGTTTGTTTGCCGCCACCACACGTCATCTTGAAATTTTATTCCCAATATGGAGTTGTTGGAAGGTGAGTCCTAGTGAAAGGCATTTGGGCTATGGGGGTGGGTCCCTCATGAATGTTTTGGTGCTGTTCTTACAGTAATGAGTGAGTTCTCACTCTTATGAGAGTGCATTAACTCTTGTGGGATCAGATTAGTTCTTGCCAGATGTAGCTGTTATAAAGCCAGGATGTCCCTTAGATTTTGTTCTCTTCGCACATGTTCACTTCCCCTTTGAATTTCTCCACCATGTTTTGACACAACACAAAAGCCCTCACCAGAAGCCAGAGACATGATCTTTAACTTCTCAGCCTGCAGAACGATGAGCCAGATAAACCTCTTTTCTTTATATATCACTGAGTCTCAGGTATTCTTTTATAGCAACACAAAATGGACTAAGACAAGTAGAACTTACTTAGAACATTGAGTTGGTTAGGTAGACAGGGATTTTAGCAATATGAGAAATTATTAATTTCTGATTGACAGCTCATGAGTTAAGGCTTGCTTTACGCTTTCTTAATATTAACCACCTTTCCATAAACTTGTACTGTGAGTACTAGAAAGGTCTATCTATTCTTGCATAACAGATATTTCTATCATGTTCACTAACACTGTGTTTTGGTTTAACAACCCCTTTGCCTAGGAACCCAAAACAATTTTAGAAGTGAAACCAGTGTACTTCCAAGTGATATAATCCATTCATTCAACTGTTTATTGAGCAACTTCTCAAAAATACGCCAGGCAATGCCAGGTACTGAAAATATAATATTGAATAAAACAATCATGGTGCTTGCTATTTTAGAATTTACATTCTAATAAATCTGTGTTAACTACATGTGGGTTTCTCCTAACAATAATCAGGCTGTACTGTAATCCATCTCTCACATGTTTAAGCTTTCTTCTATCTCAGGTTGATATCATAGTCCACCTCTCACTTTCCCCTAAGTTAAAGGTATTATTTATTCTTGGTGATCATTTGCAACTACTTGCATAGATCTCAGGATAGAGTGTTTGTGACAGGTTTCTTGTTCTTGTGAACCCTCTGCCTCTTAAAATGGCTCTTTTGAACAGAATCCAAAATGACTGCATGTAAGCTCTTTCTTCTATGCTGTCTGTATTTCAGCCAAAAGAAGCACTTATACATCTCTTGTCCCTATAAATTCTAGAAGTCTCAGATGGTCTTAATATAGACAACTCTTTCCTATTTACACAGTGGTTGCAGCTTTCTCAAGTCCTTTGAGTCTCCCAATAGCAAGAGGGATATTTCAAGCTTCCGCAGTGATTCCACAGAAGCCCCCACATTAGGCTTGAGGTTGGGTAAAGAAGTAAAAAATAATAATCTTCTCAAGATACAAATAACATAACCTAATACTCCCTCAAAGCAGCAACAACAGCAAAACAGCAGCTCTCTGCAAAGAAGTTCTTTGGAGAAGTTCCTTCCTATCTCCACATTCTGTCTTCTCTGGGCACCTTGTTCTAGCCAAAAGATAGAAGAGTTGTAGAGATGGTTCTTAATCATTTCCTTCATGAACTCTTTATTTGAGTGAATCTGTGTATATTATTTTTATCATTAATATCTATCATATTGATGGCTCATTCAAAACTGAAGACAGTCCATTTTAACATCATTTATAATAGAGATGGTGATATGGTTTGGCTGTGTCCTGACCCAAATCTCATCTTAAATTGTAGTTCCCATACTCCCCATGTGCCGTGGGAGGGACCCAGTGGGAGGTGATTGAATCATGGGGGCGGTTACCCTCGTGCTGTTCTCATGATAGTGAGTGAGTTCTCACAAGATCTGATGGCTTTATATGGGACTTTTCCCCCCTTGCTCCACGATCCTCCTTCCTGCCACCATGTGAAGAAGGACATGTTTGCTTCCATTTCTCCATAGTTGTAAGTTTCCTGAAGGCTCCCCAGCACTGTGGAACTGTGAGTCAATTAAATATCTTTCTTTTATACATTACCCTGTCTTGGGCAGGTCTTTATAGCAGCGTGAAAACAGACTAATAAAGATGGAATTTCTGGTAACGTCATCTCGGCATTTTTCTCAGATACAGTTGTTGTCATAACAAAGAAATCAGCAAAAGTCACAGAAGAAACTACTTGAATAATTCAGAATCTATAAAGAAAATGGAAGGATTTGGAGGTGCAATAACCCAGGAACATAGTTGTGTAGTGATTTAATAATTACAGAGATAATCACTCCCTTTCCCATACTTGCCACTAAGGCTGTTAGATACTAGGGAACAAGTAGTACACAAGATGTACAATAAGTTGCTAAAACCAGGAGTCATCTCTAATAAGAAAAGCAATTTTTGAGTCTCTATCTTATACAAGTAACGATCTGATTCTTATTTTTGACTACAGAAAAACAGGTAAGAGCATTTAGCCACATAGCTTCAGGACTGGTTTTAACAGAAGTCCATAAATAATTTTCCTGGATGAGAAGGCTTGCAGGTAGTTTTCTGTGAGTTTTGTGTGGGAGACTCTGGTTGGAGCTCTGAGATTGAAGCAATGAGGCCCCTTAGCTTGGGATATGCCTTAGCTAAAACTTGAGTTGAAGTGGAAATTAAAAAAAAATATTTTATCTGCACTGGATAGGATCAATGTATAGTCACATTTGGAATGCAATGTGGAGACTTTTTAGGTATTCATGAGACTTTGCATTGTTTAGAAATAATAGGTGTCCAAGACCATTCAAATGACAGAAGAAAAAATGAAACATGACCTGAATTGTCTTTAATCCTTATCTTGTCAAGACTAAATAGCTGATTATCATATAAACTAAACTCCATTTGTATTCCAGAATTTTCTATCTCGTTTTCATCTGGCTGGCTGTGGCCACTTTTCTGAGTTTAACATGGGAGATACCTCAAGAGACCACCGTCGAGTTCGGGCACTGGTAAAGGCATCTGCATCATGTCACATTCAACCACAGGATCCAGAAGCAAAGCTAATCTAATGTTATTGACATATTTCACTGAAGCCCATAATCTATGAGGGGTTCACACAGCTGTGCCTGGGGTGAGATGTCAAAGACAAATACTTCATCTAGAGCTCCAGCTGTTGCAACAGCTTCTCTCAGTATCCTTATGGGGATCCTATGAGGATTCAGTATGACAATGCATACAAAACACCTACTCAGTCCCTGTTCTGGCACAGTGCAAGTGCTCAGTGATTGTTAGCTGTAATTATGAGGAGGATGATGATCTAAAATGTAATCACCTGCCCTAACTTCTTTTTATATTCTGACAAATCAAAATGAGCACTCATGCTCCATTTTCAGTTCCTACCCCCAAAACTAATTTTTACCTAACAAAACCAATGCATGGCCTCTGCTAGCAGGAGAAATGATGTAAGCTCTTTCTATATACAAAGAGAGACACCATATCTGACTTTTACATGAGTGTATTCTCACTGACAGTAACTAACCAAGGACCAAACACTAACAGGGATTCACAAGAAGAAAAGATGGTGCCATGTGACAACATGTCTTGAACTGAGTTGAGCTACCTTTTTCCCTGAAGAAACGTAAGTAGCAGGCCATGTGAGACCAAAGCTTGCTCAATATTGCTAGTGTGATCTGCTTGTAATGAGATCCCCCGGCTCATTTCTGGATTCTGACTGTGCAGACCCAAGGGAGACATGGTAAGTCTCTTGACAAATTGATCCAGGAGACTAGAGCTAGACAGAAGAACTTCTCCTCTGAGAGTCTCTTCCTAATCACAGAGTTTAAGGGGGCAGCTCTTCTAGAGCCAAAGCAAAAAGGGCCAAACGGACTCTGTGAATGTCACCCTGTGCTTTAGCCAGAGTCCAGTGAAATGTAAGTGACCCAATAATCTAATAAGGCTGAGAATCAAATAAGGCTAAACTTTTAAAGACATCAAGAGTCTGTCAATTACTTTTCCAGACAAACGATAATCAGATTTCCTAGAATTGTAATGATCTTTTGTAAATTAGTCACAATTATTCTAAAACTGAACACAGACAGATTCCACAGACTGCAGAAGGTGGATGGACACTTTTGGGTCTGAGAAGACTTCCATGCAAAAGAAAAGTTACTATTCTCTTATTTATTCAAATAGCTCTCGTAATCATCAGTTTCTTAAGTCATTGAGTCCTCCTTCCCTGGCTCCTTAGATCTATTTTGTTTAAGAAAGAAAGGAAAGGGAAGGAAAATAAGGGAAAGGAAGGGAGGGGATGGAAACTCCACCAAAAAGGCAGGTCACTATTTTTTTTAAGTGTGCAATTCCTTTACACACAAAATATATTTATAGAAGTTTTGCCTACCTGCATATTTTAATTTTTTTAACACAGATTCTGTTTCCAGCAACAAATTTTGCTTATAAAGATCAAAATATCTGGGGGCATCCATGGCTGTTGTAATAATTTCTTCCCCTTGCAAATGGCATTTCCTTTACACTTTCAAATTGTGTTTTCCCCTCCACTTTATTTTCCTTTTTCCTCTGGTAGGAATATTGACTTCATGACTAACATTTTGATGCATGAGCACATTTCAGTATTTTTACTCTCCCACAGGGTTTTTATCCTTCTGGAATGTATAAATCATTTTGAAAGCTTCTTTCTGTTCTATACTGTGCTTTTGAGATTATCCACTGGCGTGTTCCCTCTACAGAAACACCCTCAGGGTTCAGCCAGAGAAGGTCCAGATTTGGGTGGTAGAAGGGCTGCTGCTACTGTGCTCAGCTGCACTCGCTTCTGGCTGGGTGGAGACTCAAAAAAAGCAACCAGTAGAAAAAAAAGACAGAGAGAGAGAGAGACAGAGAGAGAGAGAGGTAGCCATCTGGTGCTAACATAGCCCTTAAGTTCACTGAGACACATTCTAACCACTGAGAACTCACCCTGGCAAACCTCCGCAGGTGAGACCAACCCACCCATTCCATACATTTCTTTGGCTCCATGGTACCCTCTGGGACCTCTTCTCCCTTCTCAAGCTAAACGTTGGTGCTCATTGCTCCCTGATTTTGTGTGTGTAAGGCTCTAAGAAGACCGAGGAGAACTAACAATGTGATTTCCTCCTGTGTCCCAGACTTCCTTATCTCTCTCACCAGGGCCTTCCTCACTTCCAGGGACAGTAACAGCTATGTATTTGACATTTGAGCCATAATTTCTAACAGTAATAATTTTAGATTACTTCTGCACCTCAGAAAGTGACAGGTTAAAAAATGAGACAACAAGGCAATTGCCCTTAATCTCAAAGGGACTCTAAAACATCGCTGGATAGGTAGCAAAATGAAGTGAAACACATAAGAGAACTCCTTTCATGGAGAGTGATGTGGTTGGGAAGAACACTTGGAAAAATCAGGGCAAGCAATGGCACCTGCTCTAGGAAGTATGGATGGCCACTAAGTGCATTCTGTGCAGGACAAAGCCCAATCACTGTAGGGCTTGTTTGTTTGGGCTAAGCCTAGTGTTGGGAGATCCCTTGTAGCTGAGCTCCACATGCAGGAGAAATGATAGCTTCCCCTGTGGCAGGGCTTTACCTTTCCCTCACACACCACACACTTTTCCTCCAAATAAATACTAAACAATACGGAAAGAACATTGGTTTGAAGGGGCTATTCTTGCTCCCACATCTTACACTGACCTTTCATTTTTGCATTTGTTTCCCCAAATTTTATGAATATCTTGTATTAAGATATTATTTTGTTGCCCATTCAATCCAATTCAAATGTATACCATAGGTAATAAACTTCTTTTCCTGGGCTTATGTACCTGACCCAGTTTCCCTGCATCTAGTGGGTCCTTAGCCATCTTGTCTATAGCTTCACAATTTATTCCAAGAAAGTAAATTTATATTTACATGGAACATATTTACAACAAATTGGTGGCTGATTTGGGGTGAAAGCAGCACTTTTCAGCTCCTAAATTAAAGATACCAGAAGATTTTTCCTCCTCCTGATTTAATTCAGTTTTGTACTTTCCTCCCTTCCCTACTCCAAATATGTTTATAGTTTTCCTGGCTCAACATAGCCTTAACCATATTTTGTCACTCACTGCAATAGGCTCATCAGGAAAGGGAAAAGGCACATGAGATCTGTTTTTCTCGTCTAACATATTAACAAAATTCTTCTTTATTTACTCCACATAATCAGGCTTTCCAGCCCAAGATTCTACTAGATTTGTGGCAATAAGGTCATTGGTAGCCTCCTTCTTAATCAATTGAATATATGTTTTCAGTTGTCATCCTCCTTGACTTCTCCAAGTTATTTATGAGTTATAATTTTATGCTTAAAATATTTTAAAATGAGCCATTATCATCACTGTGAAAATGATAAAAGTTAAAGTTCCCTATAGCACCCCCAGCACAATATAACTGTTAATTCATGATAATATCAAGTTCATATTCTTTCAGGCTTTTTCCCCCACATATGCAAATATTTATGAACATCCACAAACACACACACACACACACATGCAAATATTCCTAACCATATGGCAGCATATCATAGTATTGTTCTCTAAATAGCTCATTTTGTGGTTGTTATTTAATGTATTCCACACATCTGTTCACGGTAGGACACCATAACAGCACAGTCCAGCATAACTTTTACCAACAAAAGAAAATGTTTGATAGCTGAGCTATCCAATATGGTAGCCACTAGTCACATGTAGCTTTTTATCACTTGAAATGTGGCTAGTATGATTGACTAAGTGAATTTTTAATTCTCTTTTATTTTAGTTAATTTAAATTTACACAGCCATAGCTCCATCCTATCCTTTCTAAAAAGCTGCTTGGAGTTCCACTGTCACTCTCTTTAATCTTTGCCTATCCAACTGGTATCTCAATGGTCTCTTAAGGCAAATTCCTTTAATTTTAGTGACACACGCATTTCTACTTGAAACATTTGCCTCATTTTCCATGATGGACTATTTTCTAAAACACCCACAATATTTCCTAGATTCCTAGTGGCAGTTCCCAAAGTGTGCCAAAATCCCCCAGCCTGTTAGTGTTACTTGTTATTTAAGCAAAATGGTTCAAATCATCATTTGATACATGATGGAAATCCCAGACTCACTCACCAAATTTTTAGCAAATATTGTGTGTGCTTGTAAGGGGGATGGGAGGGCAGGAGAAGGCCTTGTATTTCTTCTAGTCATTACAAGCTGGTGGTTTTTCTTCCTCAGTCTGGAACTTACTCCTTGCACATACCTTTTTCTGCACTGTGCCATCATCCACTTCTCTTTACTTCCTAACTACCACCAACTGAAAATTATACATATAAAAGCTTTAAACAAAGTCTCTTGAGGCTCTCAAGGGAGTTTACATTACAGTATAGTTCAGCAAACAACTTTAAATCAAATAGTACACCTCTTTATTCTTAGCATTCCCTCTGCCAAAAAAGAAATCAGCTACTTTTTTTTTAAATTCAAGGTCCAACTTTCTGTTGTGTTGCTGATTCTCTTCTCTCTTTTTCCAACGACTTCCACTTCTCTCTCTAGTTTACATGTCTCCAAACCTTAAGCCTCTGTTAATACTTGCACAATAAATCAGTTTTGCCAACGGTTTGCCTCCCCTGGACCATCTAGGCTGGCCCCAGAACACCTCATCTTCACTCCCACTGAAGTATTCCTGAAGGTCAGCTCTCACTGACCTTGATTCTGCTCCCCTACACTGTCACCAGAAGCTATCCACCTATGGTTCTAATTCAGTAAGTCCAACTCTCTCACCCCCTTTTGTTGTCTCAGCTGTGTGGGCTTTCCCAGGATGGCATGGGATGGGACCCTTGTGCCATGCATATTGTAAAGGAAAATGCCTCCCTCCATGCGCTACAAAACAGCACATTTATGATGGCACTTTGAAAAGATATGGGCTGTGGTGTCACATATTGACAATTCCTTGGCCAGAAGCTTAACAGTGCCAGCAGTGCCAGAAGATTAAGAAGACAGCAAAAACAGAAAAGGGAGAAGATGGTGAAGTAGCTATATAACATGAGCGAGAATGCTCCTGATTACAAAGCAGAGAAATTGACTTTTTTTTCTTAGTGTTTTCTATAGTCATTGCTCTATCCCTGTTCTAGAATTCATGTCATGATAAGAATTTCTTCATGTTGACTTCCTGCATTGCTTTCAGACATTGCAATTAAAGAATGCGAAGAAAGAACCTCACAGAGGTAACAGAGTTTGTTTTCCTGGGATTCTCCAGATTCCACAAACATCAGATCACTCTCTTTGTGGTTTTTCTCATCCTGTACACATTAACTGTGGCTGGCAATGCCATCATCACGACCATCATCTGCATTGACCGTCACCTCTACACCCCCATGTACTTCTTCCTGAGCATGCTGGCTAGCTCAAAGACAGTGTACACACTGGTCATCATTCCACAGATGCTCTCCAGCTTCGTAACCCAGACCCAGCCAATCTCCCTAGCAGGTTGTACCACCCAAATGTTCTTCTTTGTTACCTTGGCCATCAACAATTGCTTCTTGCTCACAGTGATGGGCTATGACCACTATATGGCGATCTGCAATCCCTTGAGATACAGGGTCATTACGAGCAAGAGGGTGTGTGTCCAGCTGGTGTGTGGAGCCTTTAGCCTTGGCCTGGCCATGGCAGCTGTCCAGGTAACATCCATATTTACCTTACCTTTTTGTCACATGGTGGTTGGTCATTTCTTCTGTGACATCCTCCCTGTCATGAAACTCTCCTGTATTAATACCACTATCAATGAGATAATCAATTTTGTTGTCAGGTTATTTGTCATCCTGGTCCCCATGGGTCTGGTCTTCATCTCCTATGTCCTCATCATCTCCACTGTCCTCAAGATTGCCTCAGCTGAGGGTTAGAAGAAGACCTTTGCCACCTGTGCCTTCCACCTCACTGTGGTCATTGTCCATTATGGCTGTGCTTCCATTGCCTACCTCATGCCCAAGTCAGAAAACTCTATAGAACAAGACCTCCTTCTCTCAGTGACCTAAACCATCATTACTCCCCCGCTGAACCCTGTTGTTTACAGCCTAAGGAACAAGGAGGTCAAGGATGCCCTATGCAGGGCCATGGGCAGAAATATTTCTTAATGCATTATTCCTCTATATAAATATACATTTAGTCATAGAAATGTGTGTCCTTACTTACATTAAACAACCTTATGACTCTGTCCCATGCAGTCTATGCTGCAATGGAATGTGCATGTCTTGCTTTGGTATATTTACTACAAAATCTTAGTCTTTGTTTCCATATATTTCAAAGTTTTGTCCAGGCATTTTCAACTAGGGATGTGAGAGGTCAAGGAGAATGGGCATGATTTTTAGGAAAGAACATCCAAATTTCTAGGATGAGAAAGGGACTTTTAAAAGTATATTAAATATGATTATATTGTGTTTAAAAAATAAAAAGCAATGTGTATCATTTTTGTAATGCAATCTACAGAAAATAAAACTACAAAATCATCGCAGCAAGGTAAGGATAGTCAATAATGATGGATTCCCTTGAAAGAAAATAGTATCAGAATTGTCAGGGAAAAGTGAGATGAGCGTATTAAATTTAAAAAAAATATAGGAAAGTTGGAAAACACTGGCTTAGTCCTTGAAAATTTAGTTTTTATTATTCAATTTATGCTAAAGCCTTTGCTTTTATCCAGTGTAGTCGTCAGGTGCTGGCCATGGCCACAGATCATACTTAACTCTCACCTTTCTAATCTAAATTCCCTAATTGAATTCTTTCTGGCTGCTGGTTCTCTCCCTGGGATCAACTTCTCTCTAATCATTATGAAGAAAAATTGAGTTGGTCAAGAAGATCTGTGCCCTGTTGGAATGAGAACCATAAAAGCATTCCTCATTTGCACATACCATGGCACCTCCTGGTAGCATAAAGAAACAAAAGTAGAACAAAACAAACAGTCCCAGCAGTCAGGAGTAGTTCAGAAGTATAATTGTTAAATCACTCAATTCACCAAAAAAGGCTAACAAGAAAAAAAAATATTTTTCCTTAGTAGACTCCTTTGAGAAAAATATCCTTTTTCCCAGGGCTTTCTGGGAACTTTTTTGGTTTCATGCCTATACATACCTTCTATGTGGTTACCTTGGGTGATGGGTGATGGTAGGGAGGGTTTAAGACTTTTGTTGAGTGCTTCCTTCTACTAAAATATTTTTTGTCAAGAGTACTTCTCTGCTCATCCCCTAATGCCATTTTTCTTTTTTTCAAGGCAGTCATTTTTTTCTTTTCCCTCCACTGAGAAAGAATCGATAACATCCTAAGGAGCTCATCTCAGGTAAAGAATATCTTTACAGATTTCTGAATTCTAGATTGGGGAGACCATTGTTCTTTCAAGGTCTGACCAGTTCTTTCTAATTCCTGTCTTGTGTCTTTGCAATTTCTACATCATAGAAACAAGGCTTCCTACAGAAGCTGTTGGGGGCTCAAAGGTTGGGTCCAAGAGTCTTGGACATGCTATGAGGTCCTTCTTGACAGCACTCTCAGGGTCATCCCACTACAGATCTAAACCTCTATGCCCAACAAGAGTGAGGCAGATTCCCTCCAGAATGAGAGTGTCTCTCCTGACAGTATGAAAGAACCCCTCCCACTGCCATCAAGGCCACCTATACTGCCAACTCTTAATTATAACCTGCCCTTCTCAATTCCCTCTGGCTAGCAACTACTTGTACATCCTCATACCTGTCTTTTTGTGTGTAGAAGGGAAGAGATGAGACAGAGAGGGCTGTTCTGAGCAGGAAAGTACAATGATGGAAGTTGGGTGGTGATCAAACCTGTTCTATCCTGCTCCAGTGGCAGTGGCCACCTCCCACTGCCCATTACTCTCCTTTCTACTTCTGCACACAGCCACTCTCCTTCATTAGTTCAGGAATCAAAGACAAAGGTTTCTCCAGTATTCTCTCTACATCTAAATGCTGCAACAGCAGACATACCACACGCCACTCACACAATCAAAAGTTAAATGTCACAGCAGGGCCCACAAAGAGCTGGCAGAAAATATGAGTCGTAAACCTTAAAGGTGAAATATCTTTGTCTCTAACTCTGTTACCCACAGTGGTTCAATCATATGTCCAGTTTTTTTAAATAAACATGTGTGCTTCTGATTTCTTCTTGATAATAAGATGTTGTCTTACATGGTGGATAGAATAGAGGTCCCAGAGTCAGATGGGTGCTGAGTTCACTTCCTCACTCAGCACCCATCAGAACCTTTTTATGAATATAATGTTTTTAATTCTGCCTCGCTTGTCATCAAAAGCATTTTTTAATCTCCTTACCCATTTGTTTTGCACAGGCTGGTATCCAGTGACAAACCCTACTTCACATTGTTTTCTGCAGTATCATTTACCTCACTCCCACCCAGCAGTTAGTTGTTCTCTCTTAAGTGTTCCTAAAGTTATTTTTGGGAAATTACATGAGTTTAACATTTTTTTCATTGTGCTTTTCTTGCTTGTTTCTATCACTGGATCACAGGCATATTGGGATCAGGAACTGCTTTCCTCATTATGATACCCCTGCATGGAACAGCACCTGGAGAGTAGGTGTTCAATAAATCCTCACTTAGAGGTTGAGTACCTACTATGTACAAGCACCATGCTTGGACTTCTTGGCCTGTCTTGCTGAACTAGACACATCTGCTGTCTTTGTTTGTTCAAGCTGCTTTAACAAAAGACCAAAGAGTGGGTAATTTATAAAGAACAGAAATTTCGAGCTTACAGTCTTGGGGTCTGGGAGGTTAATGACCAAGGCACTAACAGGTTCAGTGTTTGGTGGGGGCCTAGTCTCTACTTCCAAGATGGCACCTTGTTGCTGCATTTTCCAGAGGGGATGAACACTGCTTCTCATATGGGAAGAGATGGAAGGGAAAAAATGGACCTATCTAGTTACTCCCAGCCCTTTTATAAGGTCACTAACCCATTTATAAAGTTATATGGTTTGGAAGTCCCACCCAAATCTCATATTGAAATGTAATCCCCAGTGTTGGAGGTGGGGCCTGGTGGGTGGTGACTGGATCATGGGGATGGGTTTCTCATGAATGGTTTAGTACCATCCTCTTGGTACTGTCCTTGAGATAGTGAGTTCTCACAAGATCTGGTCCTTTAAAAGCGTACGGCACCTCCCACCTCACTGTCTTGCTCCTGCTCCCACCATGTGAGACATCTGCTCCCCCGTGAACTCCCACCATGACTGTAAGCTTCCTGAGGCCTTCCCAGAAACAGATGCTCGTGTTATGCTTCCTGTACAGTGTGCATAACCATGAGCTAATTAAACATCTTTTCTTTATAAATTACTCAGTCTCCAGTGTTTCTTTATAGCAATGCAAGAACAGACTAATACATAAGGGCTCTGCCTTCATGACTTAGTCACCTCCTAAATGTCCCACTTCTTAATGATATCATGTTGGGGTTTAAGTTTCGACATGAATTTTCGAGGGGACACAAACATTCAAACCAAAGCACCTGCTATCCTTTTTCTGTGTCCTTTGCAGGGGGCCCTCCCCTAAATACAAACATAGAGTCATAAGCTCGTCCACTGTGGCAGAGTCACTTGGGTCTGCCTGTTCTTCCTCTTTCCCTGGCCTTTCTATGAGCCAATTCTCAGTTGCTTTAAGACCTCTCTCAGCCCCAATGTTAACTTAGTTATTTGCATTGATTAATCGCTTAGCAACACAGAAGCAGAAACAGTCAAGATTTTCACAAAAGGGCGTAGAGTTACCAAGAAAATCATTCTTACTCATATGAGGATGTAACCTTTGAAATGTATTTAAAGAGAAACAAGTTTCTAAACAGAGAGTGATGTGCCATATACAATTAAAAATCAGGACATCTTCTAATTATACTTTTGGCACATGACAAACAAATTTATTATGAGGCTAGAAAATCATCCCACAATTTTACATTTTGAATTATAATGGAACAAAAGCTTAGCTCCCTTTGTTGCTGGAGACCAAATCCTCAAGTTTCTGACCTCCTAATTTCCCAACTCCTATTTATTCTGCAATGAAGACAGTGACTAGATGAGATAACAGACATGAAAATACCAACCACCTGCAATAAAAAGCCTTACTGAGGGAAGCAACTAGCTCTGGGAAATGACAGAGGAGAGAAAGAAACAAGGAGATGACTCTGAAGGTAGATACCAGATGAATATCACTTTTCAGAAACTCATTTCTGAAGGAAACAGGAATTCCAAAGCAGCAAAGCAATGTGACATAAAGCAGAAGACAATTACCACTTATTAAGGGTTTACTGCAGAGCAGATATCATGTGAAATGGTAGTTGTGTACGTTATTTCACTTAAAACTTCAGTTTTATAGTACTTGGCACTTCACAAGAGTCTTCAAATATAATGTCCTATTTGATCCTTATAGTAACCTTATGAAAGATGCATTTTTATTGTTTTATTGTTTCATTGTTATAAAATGTTCATTGTTTCTACCATTAACTTTTTAGGTTCATGGTGGAAACATTACCTGACTTGCTTCAAGTCACACAGTTGGTAACTGACAGAACTAGAACTGATACCAACATTCACCAACCAACTTCAAAAGGTATGTGTTTTCCACTACGTCACCACCGTCTCTCATCTTTAATCTTTTTGAAAGACAGAATATGCTTCCTGAAGATGGCCGAATAGGAACAGCCCCGGTCTACAGCTCCCAGTGTGAGTGACGCAGAAGACGGGTGATTTCTCATTTCCATCTGAGGTACTGGGTTCATCTCACTAGAGAGTGCCAGGCAGTGGGCGCAGGACAGTGGGTGCAGTGCACCATGCGTGAACTGAAGCAGGGTGAGGCATTGCCTCACTCGGGGAGTGCAAGGGGTCAGGGAGTTCCCTTTTCTACTCAAAGAAAGGGGTGACAGACAACACCTCGAAAATCGGGTCACTCCCACCCTAATACTGCGCTTTTCAGATGGGCTTAAAAAATGGTGCACCAGGAGATTATATCCTGCACATGGCTTGGAGGGTCCTACACCCACAGAGTCTCACTGATTGCTAGCATAGCAGTCTGAGATCAAACTGCAAGGCGGCAGCGAGGCTGGGGGAGGGGCACCCACCATTGCCCAGGCTTGCTTAGGTAAACAAAGCAGCCAGGAAGCTCGAACTGGGTGGAGCCCACCACAGCACAAAGAGGCCTGCCTGCCTCTATGGGCTCCACCTCTGGGGGCAGGGCACAGACAAACAAAAAGATAGCAGTAACCTCTGCAGACTTCAATCTCCCTGTCTGACAGCTTTCAAGAGAGCAGTGGTTCTCCCAGCACGCAGCTGGAGATCTGAGAACAGGCAGACTGCCTCCTCAAGTGGGTCCCTGACCCTTAACCCCCGAGCAGCTTAACTGGGAGGCACCCCCCAGTAGGGGCAGACTTACACTTCACACAGCCGGGTACTCCTCTGAGACAAAACTTCCAGAGGAACGATCAGACAGCAGCATTCGTGGTTCATGAAAATTCACTGTTCTGCAGCCACCACTGCTGATACCCAGGCAAACAGGGTCTGGAGTGGACCTATAGCAAACTCCAACAGACCTGCAGCTGAGGGTCCTGTCTGTTAGAAGGAAAACTAACAAACAGAAAGGACATCCACACCAAAAATCCATCTGTACATCACCATCATCAAAGACCAAAAGTAGAAAAAACCACAAAGATGGGGAAAAAACAGAGCAGAAAAACTGGCAACTCTAAAAAGCAGAGCGCCTCTCCTCCTCCAAAGGAACGCAATTCCTCACCAGCAAGGGAACAAAGCTGGATGGAGAATGACTTTGACGAGATGAGAGAAGAAGGTTTCAGACAATCAGACAACTCTGAGCTACAGGAGGAAATTCAAACCAAAGGCAAAGAAGTTGAAAACTTTGAAAAAAATTTAGACGAATGTATAACTAGAATAGCCAATACAGAGAAGTGCTGAAAGGAGCTGATGGAGCTGAAAGCCAAGGCTCGAGAACTACATGAAGAATGCAGAAGCCTCAGGAGCCGATGCGATCAATTGGAAGAAAGGGTATCAGTGACGGAAGATGAAATGAATGAAATGAAGCAAGAAGGGAAGTTTAGAGAAAAAAGAATTAAAAGAAACAAACAAAGCCTCCAAGAAATATGGGACTATGTGAAAAGACCAAATCTATGTCTGATTGGTGTACCTGAAAGTGACGGGGAGAATGGAACCAAGTTGGAAAACACTCTGCAGGATATTATCCAGGAGACCTTCCCCAATCTAACAAGGGAGGCCAACATTCAGATTCAGGAAATACAGAGAACGCCACAAAGATACTCCTCGAGAAGAGCAACTCCAAGACACATAATTGTCAGATTCACCAAAGTTGAAATGGAGGAAAAAATGTTAATGGCAGCCAGAGAGAAAGGATGAGTTACCCACAAAGGGAAGCCCATCAGACTAAGAGCGGATCTCTCGGCAGAAACTCTACAAGCCAGAAGAGAGTGGGGGTCAATATTCAACATTCTTAAAGAAAAGAATTTTCAACCCAGAATTTCATACCCAGCCAAACTACCCTTCATAAGTGAAGAAGAAATAGAATACTTTACAGACAAGCAAATGCTGAGAGATTTTATCACCACCAGGCCTGCCCTAAAAGAGCTCCCGAAGGAAGCACTAAACATGGAAAGGCACAACCGGTATCAGCCACTGCAAAATCATGCCAAACTGTAAAGACCACCGAGGCTAGGAAGAAACTGCATCAACTAATGAGCAAAATAACCAGCTAATATCATAATGACAGGATCAAATTCACACATAACAATATTAACTTTAAATGTAAATGGACTAAATGCTCCAATTAAAAGACACAGACTGGCAAATTGGATGGAGTCAAGACCCATCAGTGTGCTGTATTCAGGAAACGGATCTCACATGCAGAGACACACACAGGCTCAAAATAAAAGGATGGAGGAAGATCTACCAAGCAAATGGAAAACAAAAAAAGGCAGGGATTGCAATCCTAGTCTCTGATAAAACAGACTTTAAACTAACAAAGATCAAAACAGACAAAGAAGGCAATTACATAATGGTCAAGGGATCAATTCAACAAGAAGAGCTAACTATCCTAAATATATATGCACCCAATACAGGAGCACCCAGATTCATAAAGCAAGTCCTGAGTGACCTACAAAGAGACTTAGACTCCCACACAATAATAATGGGGGACTTTAACACCCCACTGTCAACATTAGACAGATCAACGAGACAGAAAGTTAACAAGGATACCCAGGAATTGAACTCAACTCTGCACCAAGTGGACCTAATAGACATCTACAGAACTCTCCACCCCAAATCAACAGATTATACATTTTTTTCAGCACCACAACACACCTATTCCAAAATTGACCACATAGTTGGAAGTAAAGCTCTCCTCAGCAAATGTAAAAGAACAGAAATTATAACAAACTGTCTCTCAGACCACAGTGCAATCAAACTAGAACTCAGGATTAAGAATCTCACTCAAAACTGCTCAACTACATGGAAACTGAACAACCTGCTCCTGAATGACTACTGGGTACATAACGAAATGAAGGCAGAAATAAAGATGTTCTTTGAAACCAATGAGAACAAAGATACAACATACCAGAATCTCTGGCACACATTCAAAGCAGTGTGTAGAGGGAAATTTATAGCACTAAATGCCCACAAGAGAAAGCAGGAAAGATCCAAAATTGACACCCTAACATCACAATTAGAAGAACTAGAAAAGCAAGAGCAAACACATCCAAAAGCTAGCAGAAGGCAAGAAATAACTAAAATCAGAGCAGAACTGAAGGAAATAGAGACACAAAAAACCCTTCAAAAAATTAATGAATCCAGGAGCTGGTTTTTTGAATGGATCAACAACATTGATAGACCACTAGCAAGACTAATAAAGAAGAAAAGAGAGAAGAATCAAATAGATGCAATAAAAAATGATAAAGGGGATACCACCACCGATCCCACAGAAATACAAACTACCATCAGAGAATACTACAAACACCTCTACGCAAAAAAAACTAGAAAATCTAGAAGAAATGGATAAATTCCTCGACATATACACCCTCCCAAGACTAAACCAAGAAGAAGTTGAATCTCTGAATAGACCAATAGCAGGCTCTGAAATTGTGGCAATAATCAATAGCTTACCAACCAGAAAGAGTCCAGGACCAGATGGATTCACAGCCGAATTCTACCAGAGGTACAAGGAGGAACTGGTACCATTCCTTCTGAAAATATTCCAATCAATAGAAAAAGAGAGAATCCTCCCTAACTCATTTTATGAGGCCAGCATCATCCTGATACCAAAGCCGGGCAGAGACACAATCAAAAAAGAGAATTTTAGACCAATATCCTTGATGAACATTGATGCACAAATCCTCAATAAAATACTGGCAAACCGAATCCAGCAGCACATCAAAAAGCTTATCCACCATGATCAAGTGGGCTTCATCCCTGGGATGCAAGGCTGGTTCAATATATGCAAATCAATAAAAGTAATCCAGCATATAAACAGAACCAAAGACAAAAACCACATGATTATCTCAATAGATGCAGAAAAGGCGTTTGACAAATTTCAACAACGGTTCATGCTAAAAACTGTCAATAAATTAGGTATTGATGGGATGTATCTCAAAATAATAAGAGCTATCTATGACAAACCCACAGCCAATATCATACTGAATGGGCAAAAACTGGAAGCATTCCCTTTGAAAACTGGCACAAGACAGGGATGCCCTTTCTTACCACTCCTATTCAACATAGTGTTGGAAGTTCTGGCCAGGGCAATTAGGCAGGAGAAGGAAATAAAGGGTATTCAATTAGGAAAAGAGGAAGTCAAATTGTCCCTGTTTGCAGACGACACGATTGTATATCTAGAAAACCCCACTGTCTCAGCCCAAAATCTCCTTAAGCTGATAAGCAACTTCAGCAAAGTCTCAGGATACAAAATCAATGTACAAAAATCACAAGCATTCTTATACACCAACAACAGACAAACAGAGAGCCAAATCATGAGTGAACTCCCATTCACAATTGCTTCAGAGAGAATAAAATACCTAGGAATCCAACTTACAAGGGATGTGAAGGACCTCTTCAAGGAGAACTACAAACCACTGCTCAAGGAAATAAAAGAGGATACAAACAAATGGAAGAACATTCCATGCTCATGGGTAGGAAGAATTAATATCATGAAAATGGCCATACTGCCCAAAGTAATTTATGTATTCAATGCCATCCCCATCAAGCTATGAATGACTTTCTTCACAGAATTGGAAAAAACTACTTTAAAGTTCATATGGAACCAAAAAAGAGCCCGCATCGCCAAGTCAATCCTAAGCCAAAAGAACAAAGCTGGAGGCATCACGCTACCTGACTTCAAACTATACTACAAGGCTACAGTAACAAAAACAGAATGGTACTGGTACCAAAACAGACATACAGATCAATGGAACAGAACAGAGCCCTCAGAAATTACTCCACTTATCTACAACTATCTGATCTTTGACAAACCTGAGAAAAACAAGCAATGGGGAAAGGATTCCATATTTAATAAATGGTGCTGGGAAAACTGGCTAGCCATATGTGGAAAGCTGAAACTGGATCCCTTCCTTATACCTTATACAAAAATTAATTCAAGATGGATTAAAGACTTAGATGTTAGACCTAAAACCATAAAAACCGTAGAAGAAAACCCAGGCATTACCATTCAGGACACAGGCATGGGCAAGGACTTCATGTCTAAAACACCAAAAGCAATGGCAACAAAAGACAAAATTGACAATTGGGATCTAATTAAACTAAAGAGCTTCTGCACAGCAAAAGAAACTACCATCAGAGTGAACAGGCAACCTACAACATGGGAGAAAATTTTTGCAACCTACTCATCTGACAAAGGGCTAATATCCAGAATCTACAATGAACTCAAACAAATTTACAATAAAAAAACAAACAACCCCATCAAAAAGCGGGCGAAGGACATGAACAGACACTTCTCAGAAGAAGACATTTATGCAGCCAAAAAACACATGAAAAAATGCTCATCATCACTGGCCATCAGAGAAATGCAAATCAAAACCACAGTGAGATACCATCTCACACCAGTTAGAATGGCAATCATTAAAAAGTCAGGAAACAACAGGTGCTGGAGAGGATGTGGAGAAATAGGAACACTTTTACACTGTTGGTGGGACTGTAAACTAGTTCAACCATTGTGGAAGTCAGTGTGGCGATTCCTCAGGGATCTAGAACTAGAAATACCATTTGACCCAGCCATCCCATTACTGGGTATATACCCAAAGGATTATAAATCATGCTGCTATAAAGACACATGCACACGTATGTTTATTGCGGCACTACTCACAATAGCAAAGACTTGGAACCAACCCAAATGTCCAACAATGATAGACTGGATTAAGAAAATGTGGCACATATACAGCATGGAATACTATGCAGCCATAAAAAATGATGAGTTCATGTCCTTTGTAGGGACATGGATGAAATTGGAAATCATCATTCTCAGTAAACTATCACAAGGACAAAAAACCAAACACCGCATGTTCTCACTCATAGGTGGGAACTGAACAATGAGAACACATGGACACAGGAAGGGGAACATCACACTCTGGGGACTGTTACGGAGTGGGGGGAGGGTGGAGGGATAGCATTAGGAGATATACCTAATGCTAAATGACCAGTTAATGGGTGCAGCACACCAGCATGGCACAAGTATACATATGTAACTAATCTGCACATTGTGCACATGTACCCTAAAACTTAAAGTATAATAAAATAAAATAAATAAAATAAAATAAAAAATAATATGCTTCCCAACTTTTAGTCACTCTGATCTCATCATGGACATCACTTCCACCAAGAAGTCTTCCCTAAATAATTTATTAGATGTTCCTTTCATAAGCACCCACACCATTCTAAGATTGTCTCCTCCCTGGCCATGTATCAAAATTGCTCATTTCCTAGTCTGCCTCCCTCACCACACAGTCAACCCCTCAACAGAACTGCTTTCTGTATCCTCAATGCTAGGACAGTTCTTGGCATAAGATACACCTCCATAAGTTACTTAAGTACAAAATTGAAAAGTACATATCTGTAGCTTCTTCTTGATGGTTGAGTATACCGACAATGACCATCCATTGTTCTCCAGTGCTGTGAGGCATCCAGGTTCTCAGGATGATGGGGTTTTCCCTTGCTTTGAAGAGCTCATGGTGTCCTTTCTTATCTGCTATTTCCAAATTGTGAGAGAGGAGAAAAAGCAGATGAACAGTATATACAATTGCCTGTAAAGTAGCACCGTTGGGTATAGCACTGCCTAGAGATGAAGGATTTCCAATCAGATTTTCTAATTTTGCCTCTGCCACTCACTAGATGTTCTAACCTCTTTATGCATCTATTTCCAGATTTTTTAATGGGGTAGTGATAGCACCTAAAAAGGTAGGTATCATTATTCCCATTCTTATAAATGGAGTTTGGCAGAGTTAAGTAAACTGCCAGGTAGTTTGAAGTAGCAAAACTGTCTGCCTGATGTCAAATTCTGTACTCCACTCTCCCACTATTTGACAGGACTCATCAAAAACAGATAGATAATAAATCTCCACATGAATATTTGGGTCTATACAAAAATCTGCATACTATCATAAATCCATTTATCAAAGTTATATTGCATGCAGACACCGTGCTAGACACTGGGGCTAGAGTAATTCTTAAGCTATCACAACCTATGCCTTCATGTGCTAATAAAGAAAAAGGGGAGGCCAAAAATTAAGCAACTAGTTATGATAAAGTGTGATAAATCCTATGATAGGAGAAATGCTATGGGAACACACATTGGTGGGTTCTAACCAAATAAAGGGGTCAAGGAAGAGCTACCAGAGGAAGTAAGAGTTTAAGCTTAAAATCTGAAGATTCAGTAGGTATCTTCAGCTGGATGAAATCTTGGCAGAAGGGTCTGGGAAAGAAAGATCAAAAGTATATTCCAGTCAGAAGAATTAGCAATGCAAAGGCATGTAAACAAACTAATTACAAAAAGTTTAATAGAGCTGGGGTATAACATTCATGGGGTATTGATAGAAGAGCAAAGAAGAAAGACAGTAGTAGTCACATGATAAAGAACTTCAAACCCATACTACAGAGAGTGTACCCTAAAGATGATGAAGAACATTTATGTGACTTTAAGTAAAGCAACGGTATGATTTAATGTGTAATTCAGAAATCTCACCCTGCTCACAGAGGGGAGAAATGGATTATAAATGGGCAAGACTGGCTGAAAGACTGATTGGGAATCTACAGTAGGAATACAAAGATAGGTGTTGGTAGGCTGGGCCAGGTGGAAGATGTGTTGATGAAGAGAAATTGACAGATTTAAGAAATCTGTGGGCGTCAAGATTGACATTTCCTGGTGATGGATTCAGTGTGAGAGGTAATGGAGCCAAAGATGATCCTGATTATTTCTGGCTTAGGCAATGGGGTGAACGGCAGTGTCCTCAACTAATACAAGGAACACTGGAAGAGAAGCAAGTCAGAGTGTAAAAAAAAGACAATGAATTTAATTTTTGGACTTTTGAGGTTAAGATATCTGTGAGGAATTGAAGTGGAGATATCCAGGAAGCAGCTAGATACGTGGACCTAGAATTCAGGAGAGTGGTCTGAGCTAGAGACATAGCTGTAGGAATCAGAAGTATACAGATGGTCACTTTTGAAATGAGAATGAATGGGTTCACCCAGGGAGGATGTGGAGAAGGAGAGAAGTCCACCTAGGGTTAACGCTGAGGAGCGGCTGATGAGATGGAATACTGCACAGGAATGTGAGGGTAACCCTGACAATGAAAAAAACTGTCAGGAAAGCAAGGTGTGGGGAGAAGGAGAATTCTCTGCAACAGGTTCCAAGGTCTTCAATGACTGATAATCTCTAATGTCCATTGGAATATAGGAGTGGGGGCAGGGGACAATTAAGACTCTCAGATTTACCTTGAGTTGGATCTGGGATCCAGCAACTATTGTGCAGAAGACAAAAACAGTCCACTCTTCTTCCAACCCTCTTCCTCCATCTTTTTCATACCATGGGGCCACACAGAAGTCAGGTCAATGTAGCTAGAGGTCTCTGTCCATCAGACATGTACTGTCCAAGCACATAAGTGGGAGTCCAGCCTCGTCTCACACCACCACCACCACCACCACTATCTTCACGGTGCTTGTTCCCTCCAAAGTGGAAGACACAAATGAAAGGGAACAGAAGAACAGCAGGATGCTCTAGGTAAGCTGCCAGGCAGAAAGCCTCATGTCAACATTCATGGGGCGGGAGCAGATGGCAGACCCTATTCATCCCATTATGCTGTGGCCAGGAAATTAAAATACTATCCTCACAGTCCTGTCACAGTATCTTGGATGTTTCAGCACAGAAATTTAAACATGAATCTTTCTAAACTTCTATTCCCATCCCTGTGAATAGGCTGGAATGTGGTTAAGAGGGTATGAAAAAGCAGTGATACCTTAATCCTTAAGATGACAAAGGAAGCTTGGAGGCTGCCCAGGACCAGAGGCCCCTCCCATCCTGGGCCCAGTTGCCTTTGGAGGTGTCTTGCCAGAAGGAGGCCAGACCTTCAAGGAACACGTGTGACAGAATGCTCAGTTGGGTTCTTCTTGTTATCTTAGAATTAAAGCCCTATCTGAAAAGAAGACACACTTTAAAGATGGTCACTAACATTTAGGGCCTGACACCGCCTTCAGACTTTGTTAAAGGACACCAGAGCCAGCCTTATTACTACTCTCAATCAAAACCACAGCCTTGTTTTCTGTATTAGTCCATTTTCACACTGCTGATAAAGACATACCTGAGACCGGGTAATTTATAAAGAAAAAGAGATTTAATGGACTCACAGTTCCACGTGGCTGGGGAGGCCTCACAATCATGGTGGAAGGCAAAAGGCACATTGTACACATGGCAGCAGGTAAGAGAGAATGAGAGCCAAGCAAAAGGGGAAGCCCCTTATAAAACCATCAGATCTCGTGAGACTTATTCACTACCATGAGAACAGTATGAGGGAAACTGCCCCTTTGATTCAATTACCTCCCACCAGTCCCTCCCACAATACATGGGAATTATGGGAGCTATAATTCAAGGTGAGATTTGGGTGGTGACACTGCCAAACCATATCATCTTCCTTCTAGTCCCTCCCCCCAGTGAAATAAGAGGTGAAATTAGAGGATGCTGGAAGCAGCCTTGGAGTACAATTTTGTGGTCATAGGAGATTTCCACCCACCCCATCCTTTCATTTCCCTAAAAAGAAACATCATTTACAAAAAGGGGGCAATGCTGCAAAAAGCTTACTGGCATCTCACTTCCTTGTTAGATGTCCTCCTGGGCAGCAAACTCAATGATCTTATCCTGGACCCAAAAGGCAAGTAGACAGGGAGTCAGGGAAAGACATCCGGGTGTACTTTAGGGCCTGAAATTCCACGTGATGTCTTGATGTCTTTGAGCCTCACAAGCTTCAAAGGCTCAACCCTGAGTCCCCTGGCTCTTGCCAGATACATCTCCCACCCAGCAGGAAAGGTTCTCCATCCAGCTTGTTCGTCTATTAGCTGCGCTGGCTGCACCCCCCACAGCCACCAACTTAAATCTTCTGCCAGGTTTAAAATTATTCAGACAGGGCAATCTGTCTTCCTATGGGAACCAACAGTCACCTCAGCCCCTTGCAAATACAAAGCCTTCCTCCCATAGCCCCTTCTGGTTCACTCTGTTCCTGGGTACAATTCCATGTGGTCCTGCAGGGCATGTGATGTTCTTCTTCCCCAGGATGTGAATCCGTATGACTAATAAACTGGAAGTCTCATCTGCCCAGTGCCAAATGTTGTGTTTGGCCATCTTGTACTGTCAAGGGTTAGGATATTTCTTTCACCAACAAGGTGAAGAGGTGGTGATCAGAACAAAGGGTAGAGGTTATCACAAGAACATGTGAGTTTCTTGGGATCGAATGGACTCTGCTAAGTGTGTTGGCTTGAGGTAACTTGCAGGTTGTCCACCCAAGGGCAGCCTGCAAGGGGGTCTAGCAGCAAGAGATTGCATGTGTCTCCTGGAGGTGGGGTAGTAGAAGGGGACACGGGCAGGCCACTCTACATGCCCATGTCAAGGGGCTCTCTGGGAGGCCTTTGTAGGGCCCTCCACAAAACCCATGCATGTGCCAGAGCTGACATTTAGGTCTGCCCCACACAGAAACCTGTCAATGACAGCCAGAGAAGCCATGGTAACCACTTCTAGGGGACTGCAAACAAGGTTGTTAATTGAATCAACAGACAGTTTTCTCTGTCCATCTCCTTACTCACCTCAACACCTCCAGGAAGTATGTCACGATGCAGTGGAGAAATTTCAAAGCCAGTCTAGCACTTCCCTCAATCACACTTTCAAAAGCTGCTTAAGTAGGAGAGGAAGACAGATAAATAGTAGACCCCACCTTTCTCATCCCTGCCCTCAGTACAAATAGCTGGCATAGGAAGAAAATCAAAAGAACAAGCCATTATTCCCACTGGTTTTCCTCTCCTGCAAGCTACAAATCTAGCCATTTACAAGGCCAGCAGAGAGAGTTAGGAGAGGGAAATCTCAACTTGTAATAATTGAAAGAGAAGGAAACATTATGGGATCTGCCCAAAATGGCAGTAAGAGGCAGAAAATAGAAATTTTACAGAGCATGGTTGGAAACAGAAGCTGAACAAAAAAAACAAACTGTTTATATTCATCCAACTGTGTAAGTGATCAATAAACTGCTTACATATAAATAGGATTTTGTAAAATTGTTTAGATCTCAATGGAGCCCATCTGGTAACATGTAAGAATTTTATTCAACCTTCAGAAGCAAGACCTCTGTACACAATTAGAAATTGTATTAGGTGTGTATGCAGGGGAGTATACTTGCCATTTAACAGGCATTCGATAAACGTTTGTGGAATTAGCAGAACTGTAATGATGAGGTTAGGCCTTGGCTACAAAGCATAGGGGCATGCTATGAATGAGGCCTGGGTTTCAACTGGCCTAAAACAAAGCTTTGCTATGTATGCAAGAAGACTTTGCTCTAATTTAGGCGGAAAAGACTTCCTCAACCAGGTTTGTAGGAAAAAGGGTGCAAGGAGAAAACATTAGATTCCTCTGATTATTTAGTCGTGTTCCTTTTCAGATACCTATGTGCCTAGGAGAAAAATAAATCACTTACCCATGTTTCTTATCTGGCATACCCTTCCCATTATCTTAATTGTGCCATTCATCCATCCCCAAGCCCTCTCAGGTACCTTGAGACATCTAGTAACAACCACAACCCTCGTACCTCTGAAAAACCTTTGAGAACCTAATGCCAAAAGCCAGCAGATAAAGAATGAAGCACCCACAAAGGCAGAGGGCCTGACGTAAGCATTGGGCCTGTCACACCAGGAGCAAGACACAGCTTTCCTCTGTCGTCACTGAAGCCCACACCTTCCCGGCCCCCAATTTAGAGGCTGCCCCATGGGGCTTTTAAAGGCAGTGAGAGAGTGGTTTGATAGCTTTCTTAGAGATATAATTAACATTCACAGTAAGAAGCAAAAACTTGGATTTCTAAACTTAATTCATAGGCATCACAGGATAGTCCTTATGTAGCTGAAGTAGTGAGATCTAGAGGCCTCAAACCCAGGGAAGGTATTAACTTCTGTTTCATGTCAAATTACTATCTGACCAGTCTTTACTTGAAGATCCATGTTATTACTGATTTATGGGTGGGTTAATGTTCCTTGGGCCTGGTTCTTTAATCATTCCTTTTCAAGCCTCCTTCCCCTAGGAGAAAAGGAGTATAGTAAGGAAAAGAAGAAAATAAAGATACATAAAATATGACAATATACAATTACTTATCTACACATACATATATTTAGTCTTATTTTTTGTTTTCTGTAATGGAAGGACTGACCTATAAGAACTGAAAACATGGTTCTGGGCAAGATGGCCGAATAGGAACAGGTCTGGTCTGCAGCTCCCAGTGAGACCAATGCAGAAGGTAAGAGATTTCTGCATTTCCAACAGGTATCCAGTTCATCTCATTGGGACTGGTTAGACAGTGGGTGCAGCCCACAAAGAGCGAGCAGAAGTAGGGTGGGGCGTCACCTCATACGTGAAGTGCAAGGGGTAGGGGAACTCCCTCCCCTAGCCGAGAGAAGCTGTGAGGGACTGTGCCTTGAGGGACAGTGCTATCTGGCCCAGATACTATGCTTTTCTTATGGTTTTGGCAACCTGCAGACCAGGAGATTCCCTTGGATGCCTACACCACCAAGGCCCTGGGTTTCAAGCACAAAACTGGGTGGACATTTAAGCAGACACCAATCTAGATGCAGGACATTTTTTTCATATCCCCATGGTGCCTGGAACCCCAGAGAGAGAGAACCGTTCACTCCCCTGGAAAGGGAGCTGAAGCCAGGGGGACAAGAGGTCTTGCTCAGCATGTCCTACCCCTGTGGAGCCCAGCAAGCTAAAATAAACTGGCTGGAAATTCTCGCTGCCAGCAGAGCAGTCTGAAGTCAACCTGGAAAGCTTGAGCTTGGTTGGGGGAGGGGCATCTACCATTACTGAGACTTGAGTAAGTGGTTTTCCCCTCACAGTGTTGAGATAGACGGCAAGTTCAGACTGGGCAGAGCCCATTGCAGCCTGGCAAAGCTTCTGTAGCCAGACTGCCTCTCTAGATTCCTCCTCTCTAGGCAGGGCATCTATGAAATAAAGACAGCAGCCCCAGTCAGGGGCTTATAGGTAAAACCCCCGTCTCCCTGGGACAGAGCACCTGAAGGAAGGGGCAACTGTGGGCACACCTCCATCAGACTTAAACATCCCTGCCTGCTGGCTTGGAAAAGAGCAGCAGATCTCCCAGCATGGCGATAAAGCTCTGCTAAGGGACAGACAACCTCCTCAAGTGGGTCCCTGACCCAGGTGCCTCTTGACTGGGAAACACCTCCCAGCAGAGGTTGACAGACACCTCATGCAGGAGCGCTCTGGCTGGCATCTGGCAGGTGTCGCTCTGGGACAAAGCTTCCAGAGGAAGGAACAGGTAGTAATCTTTGCTATTCTGCAGCCTCCACTGGTAATACCCAGGGGAACAGGGCCGGGAGTGAACCTCCAGTAAACTCCTACAGATCTGCAGCAGAGGGGCCTGATTGTTAGAAGGAAAACTAACAAACACAAAGGAATAGCATCAACATCAACAAAAAGTACATTCACACAGAAACCCCATCTGAAGGTCACCAACATCAAAGACCAAAGATAGATAAATCCATGAAGATGAGGAAAACCCATCCCAAAAAGGCCGAAAATTCCAAAAACCAGAAAATCTCTTCTTCTTTGAAGGATCACAACTCCTCGCCAGCAAGGGAACAAAACTGGACAAAGAATGAGTGTGAAAAATTGACAGAAGTAGGGTTCAGAAGGTGTGTAATAAAGTCCTCCAAGCTAAAGGAGCATGTTCTAACCCAATGCAAGGAAGCTAAGAACCTTGAAAAAAGGTTAGAGAAATTGCTAACTAGAATAACCGGTTTAGAGAAGAACATAAATGGCCTGATGGAGCTGAAAAACACAGCACAAGAACTTTGTGAAGCATACATACGAATCAATAGCTGAATCGACCAAGCAGAACAAAGGATATCAGAGATCGAAGATCAACTTAATGAAATAAAGTGTGAAGACAAGATTAGAGAAAAAAGAATGAAAAGGAACAAACAAAGCCTCCAAGATATATGGGACTATGTGAAAAGACCAAACTTACGTTTGATTGCTGTACCTGAAAGTGACGGGGAGAATGGAACCAAGTTGGAAAACATTCTTCAGGATATCATCCAGAAGAACTTCCCCAATCTAGAAAGACAGGCCAACATTCAAATTCAGGAAATACAGAGAACGCCACAAAGCTACTTCTCAAGAAGAGCAACCCAAAGACACATAATCGTCAGATTCACCAAGGTTGAAATGAAGGAAAAAATGTTAAGGGCAGCCAGAAAGAAAGGTCAGGTTACCACAAAGGGAAGCCCATCAGACTAACAGCAGATCTCTCAACAGAAACCCTATAAGCCAGAAGAGAGTGGGGGCCAATATTCAACATTCTTAAAGAAAAGAATTTTCAACCCAGAATTTCATATACAGCCAAACTAAGCTCCATAAACGAAGGAGAAATAAAATCCTTTACAGGCAAGCAAATGCTAAGAGATTTTGTCACCAGCAGGCCTACCTTACAAGAGCTCCTGAAGGAAGCACTAAACATGGAAAGGCACAACCGGTACCAGCCACTGCAAAAACATACCAAATTGTAAAGACCATCAACACTATGAAGAAACTGCATCAACTAACAGGAAAAATAAGCAGCTAGCATCATAATGACAGGATCAAATTCACACATAACAATATTAACCTTAAGTGTAACTGGGCTAAATGCCCCGATTAAAAGACACAGACTGGCAAATTGGATAAAGAGTCAAGACCCCTTGGTGTGCTGTATTCAGGAGACCCTTCTCATGTCCAAAGACACACAAAGGCTCAAAATAATGGGATGGAGGAAGATTTACCAAGCAAATGGAAAGCCAAAAAAAAAAAAAAAGCAGGGCTTGCAATCCTACTCTCTGATAAAACAGACTTTAAACCAACAAAGATCAAAAGAGACAAAGAAGGGCATTTCATAATAGTAAAGGAATCAATGCAACAAGAAGAGCTAACTATCCTAAATATATATGCACCCAATACAGGAGTGTCCAGATTCATAAAGCAAGTGCTTAGAGACCTACAAAGAGACTTAGACTCCTACACAATAACAGTGGGAGACTTTAACACACCACTGTCAATATTAGACAGATCAATGAGACAGAAAATTAACAAGGATATTCAGGACTTGAATTTAGCTCTGGACCAAGCAGACCTAATGGACATCTACAGAACTCTCCACCACACAGATAAACAGAATATACATTCTTCTCAGCACCACATTACACTTATTCTAAAACTGACCACATAATTGGAAGTAAAACACTCCTCAGCAAATGCAAAAGAACAGAAATCATAACAAGCAGTCTCTCAGACCACAGTGCAATCAAATTACAGCTTAGGATTAAGAAACTCACTCAAAACCACACGACTACGTGGAAACCGAACAAATTGCTCCTGAATGACTACTGGGTACATAAGAAATATTCCCCTTTGAAGCCAATAAAAACAAAGAAACAACATACGAGAATCTCTGGGACACAGCTAAAGCAATGCTTGGAGGGAAATTTATAGCACCACATGCCCACAAAAGAAAGCAGGAAAGATTGAAAATCAACACTTCAACATCACAATTAAAAGAACTAGAGAAGCAAGAGCAAACAAATTCAAAAGCTAGCAGAAGACAAGAAATAACTAAGATCAGAGCAGAACTGAAGGATATAGAGACACAGAAAAAACCCTTCAAAAAATCAATGAACCAAGGAGCTGTTTTTTTGAAAATATTAACAAAATAGGCTGCTAGCCAGACTAATAAAGAAGAAAAGAGAGAAGAATCAAATAGACACAATAAAAAAAAGATAAAGGGGATATCACCACTGATCCCACAGAAATACAAACTACCATCAGACAATACTATAAACACCTTTATGCAAATAAACTAGAAAATCTAGAAGAAATAGATAAATTCCTGGACACATGCACCCTACCAAGACTAAACCAGGAAGAAGTTGAATCCCTGAATAGACCAATAATAAGTTCTGAAATTCAGGCAGTAATTAATAGCCTACCAACCAAAAAAAGCCCAGGACCAGAAGGATTCACAGCTGAATTCTACCAGAGCTACAAAGAGGAGCTGCTACCATTCCTTCCAAAACTATTCCAAACAATAGAAAAAGAGAGAATCCTCCCTAACTCATTTTATGAGGCCAGCATCACCCTGATATGAAAACCTGGCAGAGACACAACAAAAAAAGAAAATTTCAGGCCAATATCCCTGATGAACATCGATGTGAAAATCTTCAATAAAATACTGGCAAACCGAATCCAGCAGCACATCAAAAAGCTTATCCAACATGATCAAGTTGGCTTCATCCCTGGGATGCAAGGTTGGTTCAAAATACACAAATCAATAAACGTAACCCATCACTTCAACAGAACCGATGACAAAAACCACATGATTATCTAAATAGATGCAGAAAAGACCTTTGGTAAAATTCAACACCCCTGCATGCTAAAAACACTCAAAAAAACTAGGTATTGATGGAACATATCTCAAAATAATAAGAGCTATTTATGACAAACCCACAGCCAATATCATACTGAATGGGCAAAAACTGGAAGCATTCCCTTTGAAAACTGGCACAAAACAAGGATGCCCTTTCTCACCACTCCTATTCAACATAGTATTGGGAGTTCTGGCCAGGGCAATCAGGCAAGAGAAAAAAAATAATGGGTATTCAAATAGGAAGACAGGAAGTCGAATTGTCTCTGATGACATGATTGTATATCTAGAAAACTCCATTGTATCAGCCCAAAATCTCCTTAAACTGATAAGCAACTTCAGCAAAGTCTCAGGATACAAAATCAGTGTGCAATAATCACAAGCATTCCTATACACCAATAATAGACAAATAGAGAGCCAAATCATGAGTGAACTCCCATTCACAATTGCTACAAAGAGAATAAAATACCTAGGAATACAACTTACAAGGGACATAAAGGACCTCTTCAAGGAGAACTACAAACCACTGCTCAAGGAAATAAGAGAGGACACAAACAAATGGAAAAACATTGCATGCTCATGGATAGGAAGAATCAATATCGTGAAAACGGCCCTACTGCCCAAATATATACATTCAGTGCTATTCCCATCAAGCTACCATTGACTTTCTTCACAGAATTATAAAAAACTACTTTAAAGTTCATGTGGAATCAAAAAATAGCCCATATAGCCAAGACAATCCTAAGCAAAAAGAACAAAGCTGGAGGCATCACACTACCTGACGTCAAACTATACTATAAGGCTACAGTAACCAAAGTAGGATGGTACTGGTACCAAAACAGATATATAGACCAATGGAAAAGAACAGAGGACTCAGAAATAACACCACGCATCTACAACCATCTGATCTTTGACAAACCTGACAAAAACAAACAATGGGGAAAGGATTCCCTACTTAATAAATGGTGTTGGGAAAACTGGCTAGCCATATGCAGAAAACAGAAACTGTACCCTTTCCTCATACCTTATACAAAAATTAACTTGAGATGGATTAAAGACTTAAACATAAGACCTAAAACCATGAAAACCCTAGAAGAAAACCTAGGCAATACCATTCAGGACATAGGGATGGGCAAAGACTTCATGACTAAAACACCAAAAGCAATGGCAACAAAAGCCAAAATTGACAAGTGGGATCTTAATAAACTAAAGAGCTTCTGCACAGAAAAATAAACTATCATCAGAGTGAACAGGCAACCTACAGAATGGGAGAAAATTTTTGCAAGTTACCCACCTGAGAAAAGTCTAACATCCAGAATATACAAAGAACTTGAACAAATTTACAAGAAACTTAAACAGAGGAACTTAAACAAACAAGGAACTTAAACAACTTTACAAGAAAAAAATCGAACAACCCCATCAAAAAGTGAGTGAAGGATATTAACAGACACTTCTCAAAAGAAGACAGTTATGTGGCCAACAAACATATAAATAAAAGTTCATCATCACCGGTCATTAGAGAAATGCAAATCAAAACCACAATGAGATACCATCTCACACCAGTTAGAATGGCAATCTTTAAAAAGTCAGGAAACAACAGATGCTGCAGAGGATGTGGAGAAATAGGAATGCTTTTACACTGTTGATGGGACTGTAAATTTGTTCAACCATTGTGGAAGACAGTGTGGCAATTCGTCAAGGATGTAGAACTAGAAATACCATTTGACCCAGCAATTTCCATTACTAGGTATATACCTGAAGGAGTATAAATCATTCTACTATTCTATGTATGTTTATTGCAGCACTATTCACAATAGCCAAGAGTTGGAAGCAACCCAAATGCCCATCAACGAGACTGGATAAAGAAAATGTGGCACATATACAACATGGAATACTATGCAGCCATAAAAAAAGAATGAGTTTATGTCTTTTTCAGGGACATGGATGAAGCTGGAAACCATCATTCTCAGTAAACTAACACAGGAACAGGAAAACAAACACCACATGTCCTCACTCATAAGTGGGAGTTGAACAATGAGAACACATGAACACAGGGAGGGGAACATCATGCACCGGGGCCTATCAGAAGGTGGGGGACAAGGGGAGGGATAGCGTTAGGAGAAAGATCTAATGTAGATGATGGGAGGATGGGTGCAGCAAACCACCATGGCACATGTATACCTATGTAAGAAACCTGCATATTCTGCACATGTATCCCAGAGCTTAAAGTATAACAAAAAAAAAAACTGAAAACATGTCTTATTTCTACTATTAATGATGTGGGCTCTGTTTTAATAGGCTGGTGGATTTCTTCCCAAGGAAATAAAAAGAGCTGGAAGAAGGAGAGGCAAAAAAAAGAGCAAGAAAACGTGGAAGGCTCCCTAGACTGGGATTCATAGAGAAAACATGATCCAAAAGAGAAAGCAGTATGCAGATAGTGACAGCCAAGCTGGCCTGGAGAATTATCATAGAGAGTGAGGGGCATTGTTTGAGCCCCTTGGTGCACCCAGATACTCTACCAATCAACCATCCAGCCTCCACAAGAATGAAAGCTTCACATGGCCTACAAAGATAATTCCATGTCAAGTGATCTTCCAGTCTTTACCCAGATAGAAACTTTGATCCACCTCCACCACTTTTGCACCTGTTGAGCAGAGTAAGATCCAATTCATGCTTTCTAGCTGTGGCAGGGTATTCTACTGTACTCATTTAATTCATCCCCTGTTAATTAGTTTGGCACTAATCTTTTTCTATGACCAGCAATGCCAAAGTGAATAAACCTCTTCAAATGCTGTCCTATACATGCGCAAGTATAAAGCAACCTGGATAAATCCTAAACACACAGCACTCAGTAAAAAAAAAAAAAAAAAGTAAGACAAAATTAAATATAAAACATAAGAATTTCATAGACCTGAAAATGTGTGCATATGAAACCAACAAGTTTCTAGAATACATGTAAAATTGACACATATTAAGTGTAATAGAATGACTTCAGGAAGATGTAAGAGAGCTAAATCATCTGTATTATAACAGGAAGTTAATGGATTATTTCAATTTGATAAATCAAGAAGAGAAGTAGTATAGAAATACAGAAATACCTACCTGACTTCAAACTATACTACAAGGCTACAGTAACCAAAACACCATGGTACTGGTACCAAAACAGAGATATAGACCAAGGGAATAGAACAGAGCCCTCAGAAATAATGCCGCATATCTACAACCATCTGATCTTTGACAAACCTGACAAAAACAAACAATGGGAAAAGGATTCCCTACTTAATAAATGGTGTTGGGAAAACTGGCTAGCCATATGCAGAAAACAGAAACTGTACCCTTTCCTCACACCTTATACAAAAATTAACTCGAGATGGATTAAAGACTTAAACATAAGACCTAAAACTATAAGAAGCCTAGAAGAAAACCTATGCAATACCATTCAGGACATAGGCATGGGCAAGGACTTCATATCTAAAACACCAAAAGCAATGGCAACAAAAGCCAAAATTGACAAATGGGATCTAATTAAACTAAAGAGCTTCTGCACAGCAAAAGAAACTACCATTGGAGTGAACAGGCAACCCACAGAATGGGAGAAAATTTTTACGATCTACTCATCTGACAAAGGGCTGATATCCAGAATCTACAATGAACTCAAACAAATTTACAAGAAAAAAACAAACAACCCCATCAAAAAGTGGGTGAAGGATGTGAACAGACACTTCTCAAAAGAAGACATTTATGCAGCCAAAAAACACATGAAAAAATGCTCATCATCACTGGCCATCAGAGAAATGCAAATCAAAACCACAGTGAGATACCATCTCACACCAGTTAGAATGGCAATCATTAAAAAGTCAGGAAACAACAGGTGCTGGAGAGGATGTGGAGAAATAGGAACACTTTTACACTGTTGGTGGGACTGTAAACTAGTTCAACCATTGTGGAAGTCAGTGTGGCGATTCCTCAGGGATCTAGAACTAGAAATACCATTTGACCCAGCCATCCCATTACTGGGTATATACCCAAAGGATTATAAATCATGCTGCTATAAAGACACATGCACACGTATGTTTATTGCGGCATTATTCACAATAGCAAAGACTTGGAACCAACCCAAATGTCCAACAGTGATAGACTGGATTAAGAAAATGTGGCACATATACAGCATGGAATACTATGCAGCCATAAAAAATGATGAGTTCATGTCCTTTGTAGGGACATGGATGAAGCTGAAAACCATCATTCTCAGCAAATTATCGCAAGGACAAAAAACCAAACACCACATGTTCTCACTCATAGGTGGGAATTGAACAATGAGAACACATGGACACAGGAAAGGGAACATCACACCCCCAGGGCCTGTTGTGGGGTTGGGGGAGGTGGGAGGGATAGCATTTGGAGATATACCTAATGTTAAATGACGAGTTACTGGGTGCAGCACACCAACATGGCACATGTATACATACGTAACTAACCTGAATGTTGTGCACATGTAACCTAAAACTTAAAGTATAATAAATATATATATATATATAATTTAAAGAAAAAAGAAATAGAGAAATAACTACAAGAAGACCAAGCTAAATGAATTGCTTCTAGGAAGTAAGACTTAGGGATGAAGAGGGATAAAGCTGGAAATCACTTTCATTTTATACAGCTTTTTAGTATTATTTTATTTTTAAGCTATGGGATTGCACTACCTTAATAAGAATACAATTTAGAAATAAAAGTAATAAAAGTCAAAACTAAATAAATAGCCCTATGGGTAAAGATATAGAAAATAATGTATTAAGATTTTGGATTTCAAATCCAAAGGAGCTTTTTAAGTGTATATGTGTGTGTTGTGTGTGCATATATGCATATGATTAAATTTTCCTCTAGGAAAATTACATTACCACAATAATAAGTGAGACTGCTCTTTTCCTCATACTCTCACTAACATTAGAAATTAACTTTTTAAAAATTCTTCATGGTAGGTTTCTGAAGAATGTCAGGAAATAATTGTTTCTTAAAAATGAATATTTATGACACACTTCAAACATACATACACACACAGGATAGGCCTAGCTACATAATTTTGGGGGGGTCAATGCAAAATGAAAATGCAAGGCCATTTGTCCCAAATTATGAAGAATTTCAAGGTAGCATCAACAATGTATTATAAACCTAAGTACAGGACCCTTCTAAGCACAGGACTCTGTTCAAGAGGTCACATGCCCATGAAGTTCTGCAGGTGAAAAATCTGAAAATGTTTCTCTTTTAATAAGAACCTCAAGTGTCTTTAATTAGGATTCCCAGGAACTATATTTTGGGAAACACTGCTCTAGGTCCACCCATATGGGCCAGAGAAGCACTCATTGGCAGCTGCTGATAACAAAAAGTTTAATAGGGCTGGAAAAAAGTATAGTTAACAGTAGAGCACATTTCAGTCTTAACTCATCAGTGGCATAAGATGAAGGAGTCAGATTGTATACCAGAAGAAAAGAGCACGTATGATTCCACAGACTGAAGGTCCTGGACTGAGGTTTGTTACATCAGCTTTGGTTATTAAAGAGGGAAACTTGCTGTCAAGGGTAAGAAAGGATCCCAATTCTTATGTTTAGAACAGGACAAAACAGGTAACTAGAACAGAAAGTCAGAACAGGGAATATGCATTAATTAACTCAACTATTATTTCCTGAGGTTTTTGATAGACAGTCCTTCTCCAAGGAGTTAACAATACAATGAGAGACTTAAATAAATTGATATTGGTAAATGTTATAATAGAGTCATACTTATGATATACCCTAGAAGCAGAGCAAGAGTACAGCAAAAGAAATAGGATGGGGAAGACAGAAAAGAAGGGGTCTCTCAATGAAAGAGTAGGAGTTAGAGAGCAGAAAAGGGTAGAATGAAAAATTGCAACCAAATAAAAAGCATAAAAATGAAAGAGTGTGTTGAATTAGGAGAGCAAGGAAAAGCTCAGTACTCTGGATGGTCTCTAAGGTGGGATATCACAGACAAAAGGCCAGAGCAGGGGCACCATAAAAATAGGTTACCAAATAAGGGATATTGTACAGGCCAGCAGCCCCATGGAACCTGAATGTGGAGAAAGATAGTCAAAGAAATCCTGTTTCTAAGCAGAATCAATCCTTCTTGCCTCAAGCTCACATGGGCTTGGGAACTGATATGGGGCCAAAACTGTAGGTGGGAAAGCAGAAAGCCCACCTCAGGAAAGCAAAGTATGGCTTCCATAGAGAAGTAAATCTGAACAGGGAGGGAAGGCTGAAATTGTTTTCTTTCAACTTTTTTTAATTTTCCTCCTCACATGTGTTAAAAAAAAAAACTTTAGACAAAATAAATTTAACTGGGTTTATTTGAGCAAAGAACAATTCATAAATCAGGCAAAACTTAAAACTGGAAGACATTCAGAGAGCTCCACTTCAGCAATGTAAGCAGTTGGCTTTTATAGGCTGAGCATGGAAGCAAAGCAAAGACATTATTTGATTGTCTACAGCTAGGCATTTGCCTTAATTGGGTATGGTTTAATGGGAGGTCCCTAGATATATAAACAATCAGCTAGTTAGTTGTCTGTGATTGGCTGAAACTCAATTCAAAGTTAATCAGGTACAAGGAATGCCTCTAAGTTTAGTTTTGTAAAACTCGTGTAAGCCTTCCAGGTAGAGAAACAACCTCAGGCCAATCACCTTCTGCTTACTTTGCTTTAACACATGTTAAAGTGCTAACACATATTAACACTTCAAGTGTTTAACACATGTTAAAGGGTCAGTGTAAACTGACAGTCATGTGAGCATGTCATGCAACAGGTCAAGCAGGGTTATACCTTTGAACACAGCCTGCATCCGAGACAGAGCTCTGGTGCTTGAAACAGCACAGATGTACCTCACCAGATAAAAACACAGAAGCACAGATGTCCATATTCCTCCCTTGAAAACTCTGTCCTGTAGGCAAGTTGGGTTGGAGTAGCAGGTCATTTTGTTCTAGAGTTGGTTTTTTTTCCAGTCACATAGACTTTTACGTCTGATTAGCATATATTGCTTAAAATATTACTTAATCCATTACTGATACCTTAGAACTTATTTGTTTTTATTAAAGGCCTCAGGAGAAGTGGCCACAGGTTATTTTTTACCAGAGTCATTTACACATGAATCATATTTACAGAGAGTTATCCTATATCATCTATTTGAATTTGTTTCTACACAAAACAAGATTCCCTCCAGGCACGGAGCTTATGTATAAATATCTTGTTCCTTTGCAGCCTCAGACTGTCAGTATTCCCCCCAACCACCACCTTTTAGTTTCCTTTTTTTCTCTAAGTGCATTGCCTTTGCTTACACATCATTTGCTATCTTAATTATTTGACAAACAGGAGTATTTCCGTCATCTTTCACTCCTACTGAGTTTTCTTCACTGTGGTACTTTCAGTGAGTACCATCATATCGTTTCTGCTTAACTGTTTGAGATTCTTTCTTAATATGCTATTGGAAAGTTTTCTAATGGCATCTTCCTTGTAAAGAATTACCTCTAGACCTCAGAGAAAAAAGGGGCTCAACATTTGGAGCGTGAATTTCTCACCTTTTCTCTGGATGAGAAAAATGATGTGACATAGTTAACTGATGCTATAATAAGGCTGAAAATCATAAGACATACACAAATAAATTACTTCTCAAGCCACCCCAACCCAAACATTGCAGTTACCACTAAATACAAAATGGCAAGAGAGGCTTTTTGCTGTTGTAAACACTTTAGGCTTTGATGAGATTTGCCATTTTTCATCTGAAGGCTAACCTTAATATTGACCATGTTGTAACTTTATGTGAATAAAAATGTATGCACATAGTGCTCTGATATGGTTGGGCTCTGTATCCCCACCCAAATCTCATCTTAAATTGTACTCCCATAATTCCCGTGTGTTGTGGGAGGGACCTGGTGGGAAATAATTGAATCATGGGGGTGGTTTCCCCCATACTGTTTCCATGGTAGTGAATAAGTCTCACAAGATCTGATGGTTTTATCAGGGGTTTCTGCTTTTGCATCTTCCTCATTCTCTTTGTCTGCCACCATGTGAGAGGTGCCTTTCACCTTCTGCCATGATTGTGAGGCCTCCCCAGCCACATGAAGCCATAGTCCGATGAATCTCTTTCTTTTGTAAATTGCCCACTCTTGGGTGTGTCTTTATCAGCAGCATGAAAATTGACTAATACATGCCCTGACCCATGAAACAAAGAAGTACATAGAAGGTAGTACCAAGTACTAAGTGTTACTCAGAATTAAGTGTTTGAGAAGTATGGTTCTGATTGTTCAGAGGAGAGCTTGGTAATCTCACTTAGTCCTTGCATCTACTCTCTTATACAGAAACACTTACAAAGACACAGGAATAGGTAATGATCCTGTTATGTTCATACACCTGGGTAGAGACTTGCCTGACGGGAAAATAAAGAATCAAGACAATATGAAGTTGGTCTCACAGGTAAAGCTAGGCTATGAGGAGCATTCAGATGAGGCATAAAGACAAGGACAGAAGCTGAGGGATGTCACACAATCAGAATGTTTCCATGTCAAATGATCATACAGACCCTACAACTCTACCTTAATTTTACCCCGTACATAAGGAAACTGAGACCAGAGCAGTTAAGTGACGGTCCATGTCAGAAAGCTTGCCATTAGTAGCAAGGTCCAGACTGGCATGCCAGTGTCTGACTATTGTCTACTCCACCATGCTCTTCAGGTTGAACTGAACTCCTCATGAACAGTAAATTAGAGTATTAAAAGTCTCCAGCATGGAATGAAGAGTCTAGGGTAAAAGTGGTGTGTCAAAATTCAGGGCAAGGACACAGTTCAAAGGAATAATTCATAAGCAAGGATAAGCACAGAAATGAATTAAAAGTGACTCCAAATTTTCCAAATTAGTGGAAGCCCTGCCTCAGTCATTTAAATAGTGTGTTAATTTATCAAATCTAAGCCACCCTACAAATTATTATAATTATTATCATTACAATTATTACTAAGAAAATGGTGAAGCAATTGACAATATCAAAAATGTTAGGAATAAGAAACTTACCTTGAGGAATAGGGGAGAGTTGCCAGTAGAAAGAATAGATGAAAAATTTGGTTTCCAAAATGTTAAGCTAGAAGTAACAGAGAACTACAACTGAAAATATGGAACATAATGACAGCAAGTATATTTTAAGTGAATGAATAAAAAATAATTTATCAAATTGTTTAGGAAAATGTTCATGATGAATCAGGATATGCAGAGCTGCAGCTTGACGAAGAAAACAGAATTAAAAATGTAGATTTGGGAGTCACAGTGAAAAATTACATTTATTTAGTGCTTTTTACCTATCAAGATTGTTCTAAGTGCTTTACATAAATAAACACATTTAATCCTAACTAAGTTCAAGAGCTTAACTACTATACTATGTTGTGCTTTCCTGTTCCTGCAACAAAGAAATGATAAATGACTAAGATCAGATGACCTCTTAGAGTGAAAAAATGTGGAGAAAAAAGGCAGAAGCCCATGCATATTCAAGGCTATATGGAGGGACTAGGGCCAGGATGGAGAACTATTACAAGGTGATAGAGTGGAGGGATAGAAACTAGAATGGTTTATCAGTCAGAGTCCAACTAGGCAAGCCTCTCCTGCCATTTTGTACTTAGTGGTAGCTGCAATGTTTGGGTTGGGGTGGCTTGAGAGGTAATTTATTTGTGTGTGTCTTATGATTTTCAGCCTTGTTATAGCATCAGTTAACTATGTCACATCATTTCTCTCACCCAGAGAAAAGGTGAGAAATTCACACTCTAAATGTTGAGCCCCTTTTTTCTCTGAGGTCTAGAGGTAATTCTTTACAAGGAAGATGCCATTAGAAAACTTTCCAATACCAACTAACAAAGTCCACTCTACATGTGTAAAACAGAAAAGCTTAATACAGGAAATTGGTTACACAGGCAATAAAAGAGCTGAGAATACCAACAAGATACAATGAGATAACCCAAGGATTAGCAACATCAAGAATCTGGTACCGCCCTAAATAAGAAGGACAAAGAAAGCAGCATCTTAGCTTGGGTTCTTTGCTCTTTTCCATGCCTCCCACTGCAAATCAGAGCCTGAAATCAGAGCTTATGTGTAAGTAGTTTATTTAGGAGGTGATTTCAAGAAGCTGGAGTGAGGTACCAGAATGAGAAGAGGAGAAAAATTCAAGTTAAGGATGCATTGTTTAGATAACTGCTTTGGGCAACTGAAGCTCATTCCCACACAGGATCTTTTGAGGATCATGTAGAAGACTCAGATTTTTTCCACATAAGGATCGCGTGGGAGAAGTGTTTGTTCATCAGCTTCCATCTCTCCTTGGTGGAGAGTCACTGTATTTGTTCTCACACTGCTGTAAAGAACTATGTGAGACTGGATAATTTATGAAGAAAAAAGGTTTAATTGACTCACAGTTCCACAGGCTGTACAGGCGGCATGGTTGGGGAGGCTTCAGGAAACTTACAATCATGGCAGAAGGGCAAAGGGGAAGCAAGCACATCTTCACATGGTGGCAGGGGAGAGAGAGCAAACCAGGTGGTGCTACACACTTTTTAACAACCAGATCTCATGAGAATCCTCTCATAAGAACAGCATGGGGGAAGTCCGCCCCTAGATTAAATCACTTCCCATGTGGCCACTCCTTCAACATGCAGGGATTACAAATGGACATGAGATTTGGGTAGGGACACAGAGCCAAACCATATCAGTCACCTTCAGGGTATTGATATCCTACAGTTTCTGTTTGTACATGGTTGCTTGCCATACAGACTTTCAGAAACTTCTACAGTGTAGTAGAAATCCCATGAGAGAAAGTGAAAGATGGCTAGCATTGACGTGAGACCCTGTAAGCTTGAGATGAGTTGAAACTGTCCAGTTGTTTACTGCAGTTGTGCTGAAATGAAGCTGAAAGGGTGTGAATTAGGGCACTAATGGGGCCTGATAGAAGAAATGTTCTCAGAACCCAGTATCAGGATCACCCGGTAAATGTTGGGATTAGAGTGGGAGCCATGGAAGAGATGTTGCTGCTGCTGGAGATGCTACCCAAGGCAGAATGAGCGATAAACACTCTCATTTTTCCATTAACTTCTGTCCTCCCATCTCCCACTGTCCAAAGCCAGCCAGAAGCCAGCTGACACTGGACCCTATCAAACAACCAGCAAATATATTTTCCACTCCTGTGGCTGGCCTTTTCACTCTCCCAATGGTGTCCTTTGATGAACATTCTTTATTTCAATGTCATCCAATTTATCAATCTTTTCTTTCATGGTTAATGCTTTGGGTGTCCTGTCTAAGAAATCTTTCACTTTCTGCAAGGTCATGAAGACATTCGCTGATGTGATCTTCTAGAAGCTTTATTATTTTGTCTTATATGTTTACATCTACAATCCACCTGGACTTTATTTTTAAGTATGATGTGAGGCCAGGATTAGGTTTCATTTTTTTCCATTTAGATATTTAGTTGATTCAGGATAATTTATTAGGGAAAATATTTTCCCACTGCTTTTCAATGTCACATTGTCATAAGTCATGTGCCTATACATTGGGGGTCTCTTTCTGGTCTCTACTTTGTTTTATTCATCTTAAGTCTAAGTGTCCATACATTCGGGGTCTCTTTCTCGTTTCTACTCTGTTTTACTGATCTTCTATCCATGAGTCAAAACCATAATATATTACTTTCCATTTAAAACAAGTCTTGAAATTTGGTAGAGTAATCCTCCAACTTAATTCTTCTTCAAAATTTTCTTAGCTATTCTTGTTCTTTGGCATTCCCATGTAAATTTTAGAATTGACTTTTTAATTTCCACAAAATAAACTGTTTGGATTTTTATTGATATTCCATTAAACCTGTAAATTAACTTGGGAAGAGATTTTTCTTAAATGTTACATGTAGTATATATAAAAACTTCTAAAAGTATATGAGAAAACTTTAAAGAATCTGAAAGAAGAAACACAGTAGACTTAAATAGGCATTTTAGAGAAGAGGATATCCAAATGGCAAATAAACATGGGAAAAGTGTTCAACCTTCGTAGTGATCAGGGAAATCAAATTTAAAGCCACAATGAAATATCACCACACACTTGCCCAAAGAGTTAAAACTGTAAAAGCTGACAATGCTGTGTTGGAGTGATGAGGAGCACCTTGAACTCTCATGCAATGATAACTGAAAGAGTAAAATGGTATATACCCACTTGGGAAAATTATGTGGTAATTTTTACTAACCCTAAATATGTATATACCCTATGAGTTAGCAATTTCATTTCTAATTATAACTTAAAGTACATACATATTTTCACCAAGAGATGTATGCAACAATGTTCATTAAAAATAATTATAATAACAAAATAGTGGAAACTTTCCACATGTTCATTAATAGTACAGTGGATAAATTGTGCTATATTCATACATAGAATGTTGCAATAAGAATAAATAAATTATTGCTAAATTGAGAAATATGAATAAATCTCACAAACATAATTTTGAGGAAAAGAAGCCAAACACGAAACAATGCAAACTACTTTATTCTGTTTTATACAAAGTTCAAATACAGACATGGTCAAGCTATGATGTTAGAAGTCAGGATAATTATAATTTTTAGAGAGAAGAGAGAAAGTAGTCATTGGGAGGAGGCATGAGGAATACTTCAGGAGTCCTGAGAATGTTCTGTTTCTTGACCTGGTGGTAGGTTTATGGGTGTTTCACTTTATGATAATGCGTTCAGCTATACATTTCTAATTTGTGTACACTGCTGTATGTTGTGAAAGTTGCAAGAAGCAAAAAGGAGTCACTTGTGTTAAAAACCCTGCCCAAATAGAGCTATGGAAGGTCATAAAGAGAGAGTTCTCATGCACAAATGCCTGATGACAAGAACTATCACAAAAGACTGCAAAAACCACAACCTTGCACAAAGGCTATCATCACACACACACACACACAGACACACACACACAATACTTCTGTGAGAACATCACTCAGCAACTGCCTGTCCGCCCTCAGATTAGTGCCACCCTTGTTACTAAACCTTGTAGACAAGGAGAATTATCTCAAAATAATATGTAACCCTTCTCATTCTTCCTTTAAAAAATACATTTTTTCTATGTCATTTGTCTTTTGACTTGCTTTTATAATAAATAATGTTTAGCATAGTTGAATTTATCAATATTTTCATGACTGGTGTACTTTGTGGCATGTTATATAGGTCTTCTCCTAACCAGAATTATTCTTAAAGACTTCCTTAGTTTTCCTAATCATTTATAGCAAGTTTTTTACATTTACATTTTTAATCCTTTTAGAAACCATTTTGGTCTAGAAATTGTCTTCCTTTACCTCCCTGAATATGAGCATAGTTTACTATGGTGTGTGTATTCCTCTTGCAATGCCTATTTCCAAATAAACATGATTTTTTTAAGAAAGTCTTTTTCTGTTCGTTAGATTGACAATGTATATAATACCTCCATTTTAAAATCTTATTTAGAATAAGATAATGTATGTAAAGCGCTAGTTACAGTGATTGACACATGTTAAGTACTTAGTATTTAGTAAACATTAGCCATAGTGAATTAAATTCTGGAAGCTCCACAATATGAGGCTGTAGTAGTTTAGATCTTTGATGCCTTTATCAATACCCTGTAGCTAAGGCTAAAGTTGCAGAAATGTGTAGGGACAGGGATGCAGGGTAAAGACTCTTACAGTGACCTTGCCATTTAGAATAGTGGGGGATTTACCTATTCGCATAATCTCCTTTCCTGAAGCTGAAGCAACCCTTCAGCTATATATAACATATATAATATATATATAACCCTTCGATTGTATATAACAGTGTTTATATAATTGAATGTTATATTATAATGTCAATATAATTGAATGTTATAAGATTCAATTATAAATGTTATAAATGTTGCTCCCATGAACATGCCTCTATTACTTTTTGACAAATAAAATTATTTTCACACACTATCCCTCTATATCCTGCTTTCATTAAGTTTTGGCCCTCCCAATTTCAGAAATCTGAAGTTACAACTCTCACCTGATTTCAGCTTTGGGGTTATCTGAAGTTACTCTGCAGACTTCTGGGAAGAATTTCTCCCTGTTACAGAGTTCTTTTCTCTCAACTGGGCCATCATCTGTAGTCAGCTTAATCTATTCCTATTTCATTACAGCTTCTTGGACAATGAGCACAGGTTTGCCTCCCTAGTTATGCTTCCTTCCTGCCTTACCTAGTGACATTCTACAATCCAGGCCTGTGTGCCTGCTTCACTTCACCAATGCACTTGAGTCCCATTTCTAACTAGTCCGTCCTAAATGGAAGACTCCTGCCAGACAGCAGCCTCTATACTCACTGGGCAGTAGTTGTGGACTTGAATATTTACACTCTCATTCCATCAGAATAGAAAAGTTCCCTCTTTTGTTAACTGCTATATCTCTATCTCTGTGCCTTAGTAGGCAATCAATTCATATTTGTTTTTGAATTAACACCCTGTGGTTGGGACAGCAGATGTCTCATAGGGTCTTAGGCATAATGTCATTGCACTGTTTCACTTCACTGGAAACACACTGGACAATAAGCCCAGCTGGTAAGTCCCACAGGGATAGAACAAGAGGAAAGATGGAAATTAACCTAGTACCCTGCTTCATAAGGCCAGAAGTGGCATCGCAAATTAATATTGAACAGTGTGAGAGCAAGCCACTTGTGCCTACAATAGATAGGTCAAAGTGAGCTATGCTTCAGGAGAGAATTAAGTATACAGGTGCAGAGCTGAAGAGTTCCTAGGGCTTAGCACAGAGTAAATATTGATCACGTGAATGAATAGATTAATTAATTAATTAAAATAGGGCCTTCATGGGAACTAAGGAAATTAAAAGCCAAGGACGCAATTTAGAGTAGGTAATTGTAGCTCACTATTATGTGATACAGACTATTATACCACGTAGCACAATGTTACCATTATAGTACAACACTAGCATAAAGGTAATATTGTTCTATGAAGTCTGGTCACAAAAATCTGTCTCCTTTATATCCTGAAATCAGGATTCCTCTCCAAACATTCTCCTGAAATTGCAGTCATAAAATCTGGCTAAACACAGACCCAGTGGCCATAGAGTGTAGCAGTTTGCTCTCCTACAGCAATAAATGAGTGTCTCTTTCCCCCACGCTTGCCAACCCACTGTGTTTTCAAACTTTTTGATGTTTCTCAGTCTGATTGATGAAAATTAGCATTGCAGTGAAGTTTTTATTTGCATTTTCCTAATTATAAAGAAAGTTGCCCATCTTTTAATGAGTTTAATGAGCTGCTGATATGTCTTTTCCTCTGAACTACTTATTTATGCCTTTTGCCTATATTTCTAGTGGGCTATTGGTCTCTTTCCAAACAATCTGTAAAAATCACTCATATTGTACAAAACTCAGTCCTTTTTAACATGACCTGTAAATACTTTTTCCTACATCATTTGTCTTTTGACTTTGGTTTTATAATAAACAATGTTTAATATGGTTGAATTTATCAATATTTTCATGACCATGACTGTTGCATTTTGTGGCATGTTTAAGAATAATTCTCCTAACCAGAATTATTCTTAAACACTCCCTTAATCTTCCTAATCATTTATAACAAGATTTTTACATTTACATTTTTAATCCACTTGGAAACCATTTTGGTCTAGAATGTTCAGTGTATATGATGCAACCTTTTTGATTCCAGATGGCTACCCAGATGTCTGACTATTCTTCCTTTCCACTACTGTTTTAAAATGATGCCTTCATCAGACCCTAAATTCCCATATGCATTTAGGTCCATGTCTGGACTCTATTCTGATACATTGGTCTGTTTATGTGCTATCACACTACTATTTTAATTTGTATAACTTTATGTTTAATAGTAGAAATTTCCTTGGCCATTCTTGCTTTTTAACTTTTCTCTACGAATTTTAGAAACAGTTTGCTTTACTGCAAAAAGAAAGTCCTGTTGGTGATTTAATCAGATGACACTAAATTTATGGATTGACTTATATAATCCTGTCCAGGAAAAATACATCCTTCCTAATTCCTTCAAGTTTCCCTTTATGTTTCCCAGGAGGTTATAGAGTTTTCTTCAACTAGATCTTGCACGTTTCTTTAGATTTTTCTCAGAAATTTTACCTGTTGTTGCTGTTGCCATAATAATTGGATTCCTTCTCATCAAATCCTCTAATGGTTATTTGTATAAATGAAGGTTATTGCTTTCTTTACATTAATTTTATATACAGTCACTCTTCCAAATTTTCTTATCATGGGAATAAACTTTCACTTGATTCTTTGGGTTTTCCCAAAAAACAATTTCAATTCTCCCTCCTTCTCTCTTTCCCTCCCTCTCTTTTCCTCTTCCTCTCTTTCATTCTCCCTCTCTTTCCCTCCCCCTCTCTTTGTTCTCCTAGTTTTGGCTAGTATCTCTACAACAATGTTTAAACATTTTTATGATGGTAGAAATCCTCTAGTCATATTTTTGTTGTTGATCTCTGTTATAATTTCATGTATGTATCCTCCCAAAATTCATATCCTGAAACCCTAACCCCCAATAGGATGGTATTAGGATGTGGCGTCTTTGAGGTTCATGAGGATGGAGTCCCCTCTGTGAGATTATTGTCCTTATAAGAAAAGAAAGAGAGCTAGCCCTCTCTATTTCTGCCACCTGAGAACACAATGAGAAGATGGCCATCTGCAAATAGAGCCTTCACTGGAACCTAGCCACGCTGGCACCCTGATCTTGAACTTCCAGTTTCCAGAACTGGGAGAAATTAACGTTTGTTATTTAAGTCATCCAATTTATGATTTTCTGTGACAGCAGCTCAAACTAACTAAGACAATCTCTTAATATGATAAACCATATCAACAATTCTTACCTTTCTGAGCCTTTTTAATACCTATAATAAACCACAATTGATCTTTATATATTATGCTTTTAATTATGCTTTTATATCTTTATACATTATTGTACTAGCTTCTTTCGGCTAATTTTATTTAGGGTGTTTGCATCCATTTTTATCAATGACATTGGTCTGTGGTTGTTTCATGTTCAATCTTTATTAGACTTACAATTTTATTCATTCTTGATGAAAGAATTTGAAAACTCTCCTTCTTTTATATGCTCTGGAACTGCACTGTCCAATATAGTACCAAACAGCAACATGCCGCTGTTTAAATTAATAAAAGTTAAATAAAATAAACATTCGGTTTCTCAATAGAACTAGCTGCATTCAAATGCTCAATAGCCACATGTCCCTGACTACCACGCTGGTCAGTAAACGAGAACATATCTATCATCACAGAATGTTCTAATTTACAGCAATGCTATAGGAGAACTTAAAAGGGAATAAATCATCTGTTCTTTAATATGATGCTTTGAAAGAATAGTGTCTAGAAAAATGTTTAGGTCCTTGATGGAAATTGATGTTCCGATTTTTCCACTTTTTCTGGAATTTGTTTTGAAGATTTATATATTCCTAGAAAATTATCCATATCTTTAATGTTTTTACCTTTATTTGAATAGAGTTGAAAAAATGTCTATTATGTTTCTTTTAATTGTATTTAGTTTTCTTTTCATCTGTAGTTACTTCCTCAGTAATCTTTTTATTATTTGAGAAATTTGTGCCAACTTCTGTTTTCTTGATTAGATTATGTGGTGGTCACCTAGAGTACCCAGTTGTTCAACCAAACACTAATCTAGGTATTGTCGTGAAGATATCTTGTGGATGTGAATAAAGTCTATCATCAGTGTACTTTAAGTAAAGAAGATTTTCCTAGATAATGTAGAGTGAGTGTGACTCAATCAACCAAAAGGCCTTAAGAGAACAGACTTCTCAGAAGAAGAAATTCTTCTATGAACTGCAGCTTTAACTAATGCTAGAGTTCCAGCCTGCCCTTCCTAATAGCCTGCCCTGTGGATTTCTTAATTACCTAAGCAGCCCTATAATCGCATAAGCCATTATGTTTCTCTAGTAGAACCCTGACTGATACAAATTTGCTATTAGTTTTTCTGTTTTACTGGTTTTTCAAAAGGACATCTTTCATTTATTTATTAGCTTTACCTATCATTTCTCTTCTCTGAATCATTAATTTTTGCTTTCATCCTTCCTAATTCCTTCATTGTTATCCATAAAATTATTTTATTGAATTTTTAATAACTTCTTGAGACATAGAAGTAACACATTTATTCTCACTTTTTATTAATATATATTTTGAGATTTTAAATATTTCTCTGAACACTGCAAAATATTCTATAAGTTATAATGCTGTTCTAGTGTTGTTATTAAATTTCTACATATTCTGCAATTTAGTTTGGATTTTTTCTCTGAGTTATTCAATAGAGTATTTGGGGAATATTGTTTAGGTTGTTCCCCCAAAATTTTATGATTCCCATTTCCTTCAGTTTTTATTACTTTATATCTTCTTTTATAGGAAAATGTTTTTTGTTTTATTTCCATTTTTCTGAAATGTGTTATTTTGTGTGTAGGGAAATGTATGGTCAAATTTTGTGAATATTCCATGAGGACTTGAATGAAAAATGGACTCTGTTTTCAGGCTACAGTTTGTTATATATCAATTTGATCTTATTTTTGAGATTGAGGGCTTCTATATACTTAGCTAGCTATCTTTTGTCCACTTGAGTGTGAACTGAGAAATGTTCATATAGATATTAATATGTATTAATGAAAGCTCCATAGATATTAATATCTATTTCTTCTCATATGTTCTATAACTTTTTATTTATGACTATTAATGCTATGTAGTTAATGAAAATATATTTGCATTTTCTTCATTGTGAATTTCACCCTTAAATACTACAAAGTGTACTTTTTTCATCCTTAAAATACCTTTAGCCCTAAATTCAACCATGTCTGATATTCTTTTTGCTTGAATTTGCCTAGCATAACTGCCTTTATTTTCATTTTCAACCTTTCTGAATCATTTTGCTTTAGAATTGAGTGTTGCCTAGTAATTTAATCTGACTCTTTTCCTTTACATGAATGTTTGGCCTATTTACATTTATTAATATAATAATTTGAGTTTTGATTCTGACATTATATTATATATTAAAATCTGGGGTTTTCTCCCATATAGAATTTTTGTTTCCATTTCTTTGTTTTGGGTGTATCTTTCTTGTGATAATTAGAAGTGTTATTTTTGTTCTAGTAGTTTTTTGTATAACTCCTTTACGTAATACCCTTAAAACTCAATTTTCTTAGAGAGCACCGACTAGTTATCTATCATGAGCAATTATGAAAACAGTGTTTTTCTTCTCCATCCTATTTACTTTCCTCTCCCTAAAAACATCCGATTTTAATTGCATTATGTATTTATTATGTTTACTTAGGCAAGATATTTGTATTCTTAAATATAGTTACAGCTGCAATACTTAATACTTCTGTTTTATATTACATGTTTTGATCTCCACCTACAAAAAGTGAGGAAACCAGTATACCCATCCTACCTCCTACCTCCTTTCTAGCTTTTTCTCCTATTATCATATGTATATGTATATATAATCATATCACTTTTATATTGTCAGAGCACATAACATTTATGGTCTCTTCTCATCCCTCAATTACCACAATTGTTAAATTCTAACTCTGCAGTTCAGTAAATTATTCTTGCCAATTTCTTTCTTGTACATTTTCTTGTCATTTTTAGTTGGCTAAAGTTCATTCACCAAGAGAACCTTGAAGAAGGGTTCATGGAAACAATATTTTTTGAATTTTTGCCCGTTAAAAATATAAGAGCAAAAGACAAAATATTTTTCTTTTGCCTTTAAATTAAAAAAAAATTCAATGAAGGTAATCTTTGGAGCACATTTTTAATTAGGAATTTTGTAGGGACTACTCTACCATCTCTCATCATGGTATAGTAAGGCTCTAGAGAAATCTGAGGTTGGCTTTTTTTCTGTCATAAATGAGTTGACATTTTTTGCATGTCTTTCAAAATACCCTCAATATACATGTTTTGCTGAGGGTCTGTTCTTCAGAATCCAACTGTCTTACCTATTCTTACTCCCATTTTCTCATAATACTGTTGTATAGTATAGACCTTGTGATAGTTTCTTTTCTGGCTACTCAGCTTGACTGAGGCTTTTTTTCTGGACTGTGTTCCAGGTTACCTGGAGTTTTCTTTACGATTCTTGGTTTTATGTCATACTGTTTACCCATTGCTTCTCTCAACCTATTAAGATAGGCATCTGTAGAATACTTCACAGTGAGAAATATCCCCCTTCCCTGATTCACATGCTAAAAGACTGACACATATGGCTTGCTACATGATTTCTCACTTAGTCCCACTTTCTCTGGTTCTGGAAACTAACCGAGTCCAGGAAAATTCTTTCTGACAGTCTGTGTTCTATATTTACCATTATTGAAAATGAATAATTTACTTTGTACTTCAGTGTGTACTCTGAACTTTAAGAAGCACATTTGGCTGGCAAACTCCCTGGTTCCTTCTGGACATAACTACCCCTGCTCAACTTTCCCTGCTTTTAGAAGCCATTTCACCCATTTTGCAATTCAACATTTCAGCTGTTTTCTAATTTTTTCATATGCAGAATTTATATTTTAATTCTTATTCCTCTCCTTGCTTTTACATTATTTCCAAGAAGAGAAGGAAAATATCAACATCATGCTACCATCTTCAAACTGAGAATCTCTTTAAGGATTCCAAATATGTTGTGAAGGACTGGCTCAGCATCCAGTCAAAAAAGAATTAAAATAGCGAAAGCATTTTCAAAACGCCAAAGCATCACAAGAAGGCAATTTTTTGCTTATGTTAGTGTCTTTGCTCGAGACTTATTAGATCATGTGGATAACATAAATTCAGACTGCAAACTACTATAATGTTCAGGTCTGGGGTTTCCATTTTTAGGGGTGCATTTTTTTCACTTAGAGCTTAGTTATATACCCATGTCCTTGTAGTTTCCTTATTTGGGTCATTAATTTTTTTCCTAGTTCTCCTTTCCCTGAAGATCCTAGGTCCTTGCTTTCACAGGAGCCTCAGCCCTACCTCTTCATTTCCCAAAGCATCTTTTCCTTCACCTACAGGGATATTAAAACCCAGGCTCTTACAGTTTTCACTATCTTAAGGTCAAGAATTAGGAAAGGATCTCTGGCCCTAAATAGTGTAATCAGGCAATGAAAATAATAGAAGCCTCCAGATGAATTAACTAAAAGGCTTCCTATAGAACAGTTCAGCAGTAATTATTCTTCTTGTCCCCTAATAACGCACAGCTGTTTAGCACTTTGGCATTAATCACAAGGACAAAATCCCTAGATCTGCTCTCCAAACAAGCAAAAGTCTGCATAAAGAAGGCTCTTATTTCAAGTCTTTGGGTGAAGAGAAAAGCAGAGAACACCTGGAATAGCTTCAGATTTCCACAATAGGCAAGATATTCCTTACAGAACAACCAGCCAGACCCAGAAGTAGAACACATTGATGTTTTTTACCACCAGTATAAATATTTGCTTACTTTGTCAGTGGTGGGTCCTCAGCTGTCTTCCTCTCCCTGCCTACATAACACCATGATGAATCTTATCCCTCAGCCATAGTAAGACCTCCATTTGGAGGAGGCAACTTGGGGAAAGGCACATCAATAGCAATTCAAGCAAGAAAATCCTACCAGGCCTTTAGGTGATGAGGAAAAGTAATTTCAAACCCAGAAGACTACCTCCAACCAAAGTATCAATCAGCTGTAAAGATGAAACCAAGACTTTTGAACATACAAAGATTTAGAACATTTACTGTTCAGGTACTATTTCTATTAAAAACTTATTCTAGATGGCTTTTTGGCAAAACAAAACATATTCAAGAAATTATAATATACTTCCTGTTTCTAGTAATGGCAGACACATTTATTTGGAAAATAGCTTAATAGCTAGGTAAAACATTTTTAAATCTTGAAAGAAAGAAAGAAAGAAAAAGAAGAAAGAGAAAGAAAGAGAGAGAGAAAGGAAAGGAAAGGGAAGTAGAAAGAAGTAAGGGAGGGAGAGAGGGAAGGAGGGAAGGAAGGAAGGAAGGAAGAAAGGAAGGAAGGAAGGCAGGCAGGCAGGCAGGCAAGCTGGGTGCAGTGGCTCACGCCTGTAATCCCAGAACTTTGGGAGGCCAAAGCAGGGAAGATCAAAAGGTCAGGAGATCGAGACCATCCTGGCTAGCATGATGAAACCCCGTCTCTCCTAAAAATACAAAAAAATTAGCCAGGCATGGTGGTGGATGCCTGTAGTCCCAGCTACTCAGGAGCTGAGGCAAGAGAATGGCATGAACCCAGGAGGTGGAGCTTGCAGTAAGCCAAAATCGCGCCACTGTGCTCCAGCCTGGGTGACAGAGCAACTCGTCTCAACAACAACAACAAAAAAAAAGAAAGAAAAGAGAGAGGGGGAGGGGGAGGGAGGGGGAGGGGAGGGGAGGGGGAGGGAGGGGGAGGGGAGGGGAGCAGGGGGGAGGGGAGGGGAGGCGAGGCGAGGGGAGGGGAGGATTCTAAAACAAATACAAGGCCAAAACTGAAGGTAAACTAGAAACCCAAGGAGATAAATTAATATGGAAGTTACTTTGGCCCTAAGGGTATTTGCCAGTCCTAGCCAATTTGAATTTTTATTTTCCCTTTCAACTTTCATTTTGGAACTAATTTAAGTTCTACATTATGCATTTTACGTTAAACTTCTACTTTAGTAGTTTTGCATGTGTTTAGCCTTTTATGAATGAAATTATATTATATATGTTATTCTGTGCCTGGCTTATTTGGCTCAACATTATGTCTTTGAAATTCATATATTTTTTGGTAGTGTATAGCTGTAATTTATACATGTATTTCACAATATATTTATCATGTATACTGTTTGATACTTGAGTTATTCTTGGCTTGGGGGATGCTCTAAATAGATCTGCTATACACAGGCTTATACATATCCCAGTACACAAGGATGTCCTCACATCAATTCTCCAATATTACATTTTGTAACACCATTTGGCAACAATTTAATCTACAGGGGCCTTGACCATTTAATCATCCCTCAAGACCTCACACCAGTCCACTACACTGACAGTGTCATGCAGATAGGTCCTGGAAACAATGTTACAGGGCCAATAGGTTCATATGCCTGCTTCACAGTAACATACCAATACACTGAGACAGCAGGATTTACAGCAGAGAAAGAGTTTAAGTTCAGGGTGGCCAAGCAAGGAGATGAGATGAGACCTTCAAATTCATCTCCCTGAGGAGTTCTTGGCTGTGCCTGTCAGGGGGCTCATGGAAGGCAAGAGGCTGGAAAATTGGGGTCATAGATTGGTAGAGGTAAGGGGGATGAAATAATCAGTATGTGGAAATTGTATTCTTTGGTGAGTTAGCTCCCCAGGGGGTCCTTCAGACCAAACGATGTCAGTAGCTTCATTAATAAGCAGGACCTGAAAGAACACCTCAAAGGAAAAACAACAATTCTTAATATTCAAGTTGTTAGTTATACAGCAATTAAGAGTAACTATAATCTTGTAACAGGTCTACATGATTCTAGGACAATAGGCACCAAATAGCTATAAGGAAGCATGTCAGAGAGCAAGCTCACATAATGATTATTGATGAATGGGCTGCAAGCTTGGTTTATTTTCACTAGCCCCCTTGCCTTCTTCCCTGATTAATTTTATAAAGTTTATAGGAATGGTTTCATTAAGAAGTAGCAAGTACTTTCCATGTTTTAGTAAGGCCTACATAGTAAGTTGCACAAAAACAAAGAAGGGGGCTGGGCACCATGGCTCACACCTGTAATATCACCACTTTGGGAGGCCAAGGCAGGCGGATCACAAGGTCAGGAGTTCGAGACCAGCCTGGCCAACGTAGTGAAACCCCATCTCTACTAAAAAAATACAAAAAAAATTAGCCGGGCATGGTCATGTGCACCTATAATCCCAGCTACTCAGGAAGCTGAGGCAGGATAATCACTTGAACTCAGGAGGCAGAGGTTGCAGTGAGCCGAGATGATGCCACTGCAGTCCAACCTGGGTAACAGAGCGAGACTCCATCTCAAAAAAATAAATAAAGCAAAAGCATTCATGCAGCCCATTTACCTGTCATTTCAGAGTGGCCCATTCATAAAGAGCCTAGAGCCTGAAAATATCTGAACATAACATCTCATACAAATTCCTCACTGAAGATGAGATGCTTAATAATCAGAGCATCAGAAGAACTATTTTGTTGTTGATCCCAACTCTTTTTCTGGCCAGCACATTCACTGCTAAATGAACTAACAAATTAAAGGCCATGATGGAGGATATACATGGACTTACTAGCATGGACTTCCACTCACCAAATCTGACTTGGTTACTTAATGCTAAACTCCTGACATGGAGAAAGAGAAAATGGCATTATTCTCTATCACGAATAGGGTAGCAATTTGTCCTCAATAATAGACATATTATGGGTTTAGATTTGTTTCCCTGCTCATCAAATATCTGTCAGCACCACCTTTGGTGGTTATACTAAATTTCTTATGCATCATTGTGGCATCCTACATAATAGTGCCTCTGACAGAGGAACACATTTCACAATGAAAGAGAGGAATAATCTGATGCCCATGGAGGGAAATGGCTAAATTATTTTCTAATTATTATGGACTTATAAAAGGCTTTTGCAATGAGATGTGTGTGTGTGTGTGTGTGTGTGTGTGTGTGTGCACCTGTGTGTATTTGTGGCTGCTGTACAAATTTTTAAAGTTTTTTAATTTGTATATAAAATATGATAAATAAGCTTTAAAATTTGATCACTATATTATTAAATATGCAAAGATTCATTTTCACACTATCTTTAGTAATTTATAATATAAAAAGACATTTTTACATTTAACAAGTGACATGCTACTTAATTTGCTTTAAGTTACATGTATCTGACTATATTATAAATAAATTCTTAAAATTGATATTATGCTTGATTTAGAACCCAAATGTAGGTCTTTGTGACACATTGTTAGATACAATCACGACAAATTTTCTATCTTAATACAGAGAACGCTTAATGTGTCACATAAGAGTTTTGATTAGCTGAATGCCACTTAAAGATTTGGTAAGATCATCTTGAGATGAATTTGCTGAATTATTATCATTAACTTATACTTCAACATCAAGCTTCATTATGTTTCTTGTATTTATCAACAGTTCATTATGAGTATAAATTAAATAGCATGCAACTATGAATAAAATAATTTAAAACTGTTTAATGGTCAAAACTATTAAACAAGAGTTTCTGAGTACATTCATCTGATTGCCATCAGCCACAGATAATGTTCGTTCTATATCTGCTCAAGAATGACAAACTGTCCCATTTCCAAAAGGCAAACTAGAAAATGTTAGTTTATTAGATACTTAGCCAAATTTCGTTACTATCTTTATCCGCACAAACTTCCTTGAATACATCTATGAACCCTGGGAATTTGTGAGCCACCAGATAGGGAAGGCTGGTATACTCTACCACAAAAGTGGCATCTCATGATGCCAGCTCTGAGACACAGGCTAGGCTGCTGCCTTACAGCTTGCCATTAAACTCTGACCAGTCTCACAGCCAACAACCAAGGCATGGAGGTGGGAGTGACGCTTTTACCTGTTTATGCTTACCTTGACTAATTCTAAAAAGGGTTTGAGGCAGCTTGAAAAAAATTCGGGGAACATTAGTTCACAAATAAGCAAATAAGGCAATAAGGATAAAAGAAAAATAAGGGTAAATAATTAAGTGTTATAGAAATTGTAACACCTAAGGGAAGAAAGCTTACACTGGAAAACACAACAAAGATTTTCCAGATTTGGTACAGAGACAACCACGGGGCCACTAGAAGGAAGTTGCAGAATCTTGGCTTGTGTGATTGACTAACTCTCCACAGGAAATAGGGTTGCTATTCTGAAAAGGGAACTAAACATCTAGGGAGTCTTGGAGATCAAAGAAGAGGCTCTGACCATGTTCCCCTTTCTTTTTGCAAACACTCCTGTTTAAATTGGTGAGCCAAGCTTGGATATATTAAACTCCTACCACCAAAAACATATTAGAGCATATTAGGATCAAGTCATATATGCCTTAATGCTGCCACAACACCAAGCTGCCAGGAAAATTCTTTGTTCTATTATGCACAAATTTAAATATTAAGAGAAGACAATCCAAATTCTTAACAGGTAGTAACACTAGTTGCTCAGACCCTCAGGATTGAGGATCAACCCACCAAGAGAGAAAAATCACAATCCAATGATGTCATAAGACAAAGAGAACATAGAATTACCGAAGTTAGAAAAAAGTCAAAATTCAAGAAAGTCTTGTGACCAATAAAATAAATGAAGATTGTGGTTTCCTTTTATTTTTCCTTGCTTACTATTTGGATATAATTATCTTCCCCTTTTCTTTATCTATCTAAAGAGGGATTATATTTTTTTTTCTTTTTCCTCCTCTTTCCACTGATCATTGCATATACAATGTGATTTTTGGAGGGATACTTACATTATAACTTTATCCATAGGTGACAGAATATTTTAGATGAATCACAAAAAACTAGAGAAATGATCATTCAAAGAGGTAGAATCGGGGAAACAGTGGCAGAGGACGTTGCCCTGAGATGCAGTAAATATGTATAACTTTGGGTTGTCACCAAAAATGGGGCCCAGTGGTGATACCTCTCCTATCAACTGTGTTGCCTGATCACACCTGATGATATAGGGGCAGACATAGCACCCATGATGAGACAATCAAATTCTCTCTTCTATGAATCTGGAATTTTTACTGGAGAGCACAGAGACTGGCAGTTGAAGGCTCTGAGTCATATTCATGGCAAAGACCTAGTGAGCAGATCCACAGGCTCAGCTACTAAGGATGCAAGAATCATCATGTCACCACCTTTCCTCACAGCAGTTCTTTAAGTTCTCTGAAATACTCCAATATCTTTTCACTTAATTCCTTTGTTGTTAAGGTCATTTGTGTTTTAGATGGTCTTAAGTTAGTAAGACTGACAGGTTTTATTATAATACAAATATAATAACCAGTACAAAGGTAATAAAATTCTAATCAAATTTTCAACATAATTTTTTATGAAATATAAAAAGTGCATTCCAAAACTCACCTGGAAGACCAAGCTCACAAGAATAACCAACAAAACATGAAAGAGGGAAAATACTGATTGGAGAATTGCCTTGCCAAACATCAAAATGTACTATAAAACCATAGTAATTTAAATATGTGCTATTTATATGATAATACTCCAAAGACAAAAGGAAGAGCAGTTTCAGAAGCAAATTCATTTATATGTGAATTTAAAATATTTTAGAGGTAAAATTTTAAATAAGTAAAAGAAATTCAATATGCAATTTTCTACCCGTATAAGAGAAAAAAAGTTGATCATCTTTCACAATATACATAAAATTGAATTGAAAATTATTTAAGCTTTAAAAGAGATTTTGTAAATGGTAAAAATATTAACATTTTAAAGACTATATTTATAAATCTTTGAGTGAGTAAGGTTTGCTTACATAAAAAAATACATAAAAATTCTACTCTCTAAGAAATTGAAATTTCTATACAGCAAAAAAATAAAAAATAATAAAAATTTTTAAAATGCCATAGAGTTAAAAATTAATTGACAAACTTGGAAAAATATCTGGCACACATCAAATAAAATAGACAAAAATTAATTAGTTTAATATATAGAGAATTCCTAGAAATCACTGAAAAATAGATTAATAATATGGTAGGAAAATGAGCAAAGCATTTGAAAAGACTACTCATATCGAGGAAAGATACTCAGCCTTGGAAATTAGGGAGGTGCAAAATGATGTACTTTTTTATGCATCATATTGGCAAACCCTTTAAAGTTCGAAAATATCAGGAGGGAAATACTGGAAATGGGAGAAAAAGCACTTATATGCCCATTTGGTGGGAATGTCAATTTTTTACAGCCTTTATTAAACAATTAAGCAACATCTAGTAGAATGTTAAGTCATATAGCCTTTAATCTAGCAATTTCACTTCTGGGTACTTGTTATGAAAAATATGCATACATATATACAAAGAGATATGATTAACAATATTCTTGACTATAATAGCAAAAAAAAATGGTAGACATAACACAGATGTTGGATAAAATTAAAGGCATCTCAAATACCAAGAACGACAAGCTAAAAAAGCTGGAATGGAAAGTGAGGGTTCTAAAGGGCTGCTCAGAATCCCACAGTGTCCATTCCAGCTAGCGAACTCTGCAAGGTCTCTGTTGATAGCAAAATCCAGGCCTGTGAGAGAAGCTGGCAGAAGAAATATACAGGAAAATGGTAGGCCCAAAGAGCTCTTGTGAGCACAGGCTGGCTGGAGCCTGATAGCACAATGTCAACTATGGGAGCAGTAACCTGGGCATGATAGAGTTTGTAGGAGAAAACAAACCTTAAAAGGAAATAAATAACCTTAAAGTTCAGATGGAAGGTCCATTAGCCAGCAAAATTGCTATGACCATGAAAACAAAATGGTTACTTCAGGCAGCAGATCAAGAATAGAGAGGAGAAAATTGAAAGAATTGCCAAGAAGCCATTAGAATAATGAAAAGGAAGCTAGATAATGAATTTGACCTCTGCATTAGTTTGCTGGGGCTGCTCTGAGTACTACAGATTGGGTGGCTTCACATCAGAAGTGTATTTCCTTTCAGTTCTGGAGGCTGGATGTCTGAGATCAAGGCGTGGACAGGATTTTCTTCTAAGGCCTCTCTCCTTGGCTTGTCAGTGGCCATCTTTTCCCTGTGTCTTCACCTAATTTTTTCTCTATATGTGTCTGTGTCCTAATCTCTTCTAATGAGAATACCAGTCATATTGGATTAGAGCCCAATCACATGACCTCATTTTACCTCCATTGCCTCTTTAAAGGCTCTATCTCCAAATAGTCACATTCTGAAGTACTGGGACTTAGAACTTCAGCATATGAAATTGCTGGGGATACAATTCAACCTGTAACAGCCTCCTCATAGTTAGAGGTCATCTGCCTGGAATGTATCCCATGCTCCTTCCCCACTACACTTTTCCATGCTAAAGCTACAAAATCCTACAGGACTCAACTTAGATGCGATTTCCTCAGAGATATCCTTCCCATTCCACATAACGTCAACCGAAATTGAGCTCCTCTGTTTTACTTTCTCATATCACTTACAGTCTGCAAAAACCATTATTTATTCTTTATATTAGTTGTCACAGTTTACAACACTATAGCCATGCAACTGGGGTGTCAGTTGTTGTTGTTGTTGAATCACTCACCATCTCAAAATGTAGCTCTGTGGACTTTCAGTTCACCACCACCCCAAAAGTAACAAAGTCCCTAATACATATGAATAATAATAACAGTTAGCAATTATGGAGACTTTACTGTGTGTCACTTTGCTAAGCACTTTGTTTATGTTAATTCTTTATTCCTCTATCTCTATGATGTAGATAATATTGTTATCCTTATCTTATAGATGCAAAAATGGTAGGTTAATAAATATGCTCAAAACTACACAGCAAGCAAGTAGAATTTTGGATGCTCAATAGGTATCTGTTGAACTGTTAATACATGAATAAATAAGCCTAATTGCACATAAATATAGGGAAAATACAATAAATTGTGGCTTACTTACATTATGGAATATTATATAATTTTAGAAAATTTTAGAAATTTTAGAAATATAATAATTTTAGAAAATTATTATATAATTTTAGAAAAGAGAAAGATTTCTATGTAGTAACATGGGAAGAAATGATATATTATTAAATTAAAGGAGCAATCATATCTCCCCATTTGTAAGTGTGTGTGTGTGTGTGTGTGTGTGTGTGGTGTGCATGCACGTGCATACACATCTTTATGAATGCTGAGAGAAAGGCTGAATAGACGTACCCCTAGGTTACATTGGAGAATGGTAAAATAAATTTAGGGGAAGGGAGACAAAAAAATATATATAAGCTCAAATTACTTACATATTTTTTTTTTTAGATGGAGTTTCGCTCTTGTTCCCCAGGCTGGAGTGCAATGGCACCATCTCACCTCTGCGGAGCAGAGGCACCGCAACCTCTGCCTCCTGGGTTCAAGTGATTCTCCTGCCTCAGCCTCCCGAGTAACTGGGATTACAGACATGCACCACTATGCCCGGCTAATTTTGTATTTTTAGTAGAGATGAGGTTTCTCCATGTTGGTCAGGCTGGTCTTGAACTCCCAACCTCAGGTGATCCACCCGCCTCGGCCTCCCAAAATCCTGGGGTTACAGGCGTGAGTCACCACATCTGACCTTACTTACATATTTTTAAATATTTTATAAGAAGACTCTATGATACTTAAATTCTTTAAACTACTGAAAAGGAAGAAAAATAAGTGAATAATTAAGCTATTTTACTGAGTTTATAGTTAAATTTTTTAGAGATAGCCCCAGAACAGTTTTTAAGATGGTAGATTGTATAGCCTTCCTTTCCTACCATCGCTTCGCAGTAAAACAAAAAGAGAGGGACTACTCAGATGTCTAATAAATTTTTTAATCTCTTTTTAAGCAGTTGAAAGTTGACAAAATTGAATATTAAAAGCAAACCAGAAGCCACAATACACACAAAATAATACTGCTTTACAGGGTGGGGATAGCACCAATGTGTGCAATGATTGGAGGGAGCGGGAGGTGTTCCAGAACATGCAGGAGGTGATTAGTTGAAGTACCCACAGAAGCTAATAGATAGATAGACATCCCCAGTCCCTTCCTGCAATAGCAGGAAGCAGCAAGTATGTGGGCTTCCAAGTTGAGAGACAAGGCAAACATCCCAGGTGTCTGACAACAATTTGGAAAGATGGCAAATCGCCACTCCTAGAATATTTAAAAAAGTATCAGCACTTAATGGCAAATATTGCCTGCCCCTCACCCTCTTTCACAGAGTAACATTGTTACCTCTTCGCAGAATGATATATCAAAATAAGTATAGCAGGCAGACTGAGAGGGTACCTCAATTACAAAGGTGAACAAACAACCAAAAATCTCCAAATATTCACAAAAGCCAAGAACATAGAAGACAAACACAAAACTCAGTAAACAATAGCACCTATACCAAATGAAACAAAGCAAAGAGTAAAAATAACAGAAATTTAACATAAGACTATAATACCCCCAAGAGGTACAAGATATTTTACCCATTAAAAAAAACAAGATAACAGAAATTTAAACCTTATTAATTGAAATAGAATACATATATATATACATGCTGAATATACATATATAGACTGAATAACATATTTAGAATACATATATATATATACACACACACACACATGTATATATGTGCTGAATAATAACCTGGACACAAACACAAAATCAAATAGTGAGCAATACATCAAGCCTTAAACTTTTACACTGAAAAAACAAAGCTGAAAAGTATGAGACAATGATAAGAAATAAGAGACAAGGTGCAGAAGTTGAACATCCACTCATAAGACCTACAACAAACTAGAAAAATAATGAGCATAACCCAAACAGCCTAGATTCTGGGAAACAGTGGCAGAGGACAGAATCTTGAAATCCAGTAAATGGATATGACATTGGGTCATTTCCAACAAGTGGGCCCAGCAGTGATACCTATAGTATTAAACTCTGCCGCCTCATCACAGCTGATGATGTAGGGGCAGACACAGCACCCAAGCTGAGACAACAAAATTCTCTCTCCTAGGAATCTGGAATGTGGAGTGGAGAGCACAGAGGCTGAGATTTCTACATCATGTTAACAGCAAAGAGCCAGGGAGCAGATTCACAGATTCAGCTGCTAAGGAATAAAAGAATAGTCACATCACCATCCTTCTTCGCATTAATCAATTTAAACAATACTTTCAACTCTCTGAGATACTTCAGTATCCTTTTTAAGAAGTATATCTTGTATTTTATTATATATAATATACCTTATATTTTATTATATATATCTTAACATAATATAACAAATAATAAATTCTGCCCATTTCTACAAATTATTTTTATCTTCTTTTCTCTTTCTTCTCCTTCAGAGACACCCATCAAATGTATGTTGGTATGTTTGATCTGTCTCAAAGGTCTCTGAAATCTGTTCATGCTTCTTAAATCTTTCTTCTCTCTTATTCAGTTAGGTAATTTCTTTTTATCTATCTTAGAGTACATCAATTATTTTTCTGCCATCACAAATCTGGTGTGAAGACCCTGTAGTAATATTTTTTCTTTTGATTATTGTACTTTTAAACTCCAGAATATAGCTTTGGTTTTTTAAAAACTAATTTATATCTCATTATTGAGATTCTCTATTCATTGAGTCATTCCCAGCACACTTTTCTTTAATTCTTTAAAGATGTTTTCCTTTAGTTCTTTGGGCCCACTCCAGTCTCAGCTGCATACACACACAGCCTCCAGTCAAGCCATGAAATATGAAGCCTTTATCAAATTCTTTATGGCAGTCTCACTTCCCAGTATTCCTGTTTAAATTCTGGCTAGTCTGCTAGTCTGTGAGTTGCTGCAAACAGGAGCATAGCTTCAGGCTAGTGAAGACATTAGCCCTCCCTGTTTGCTTGCCACTGAAATCACTTGACAGTGCTTCTTTTTTTTTTTTAATTTTATTATTATTATACTTTAAGTTTTAGGGTACATGTGCACAATCGAATGAGTCCTTTTAGCTGTGGATGCAAAGTTCCTGATTTCATGGCCTGCTCCATGGTATGCCAATAGACCTGGGAGTGGGGAGTGAGAGAACCCCAGGAAAGACTATCACAGGCTCACGCTGTTTTTACACAAAGTTCAGCTGCTTTTCAAGAATAAAAGCTTCAACATTTGTGGTATGCTTATGGTAAATTTCTAGAGTACTGAAACGGTTATTTTTGACAATTTTGTCCAGCTCCATAGTTGTGTTTTAGGAAGAGAATCTTACCTTCCTAACTTCATCATGTTGGATACTGAACCATCTAAAATTCATTTTAAATTAAATGTTATTATTGTGAAACATTTATTAAACAATAATCTGGCACTCAGAATCAAAATATTAATATAATGATAATAGATAAATTTCCTAAAGAATAAAAACTGGCAAATTTGCTTGATTGGTTAATTTGAGGCATTATTAAATAAATATGTTTATCATGTATGTTAATATATGAGGATAATCACTTGAGGAATAGAATAGTTAACTTCTAAATTATTGGAAGATAAATACCAAATAAATAAAATTTTGTCAACCCAAACAAGATAGATGGGGGGAGAAGGAAATCATTTAGAATTCTAAATTGAAAACCCAGAAATAAGTCCAAACATGTCAATAATTATATTACATGTGCTTAGGTAAATCTAATCTATTAAAACTCAGACATTCTCTATGTTAATACAATAAAACTACATGCTGTTTACAAGAGACATGTTGAAAACAGAATGACACAATAAGGAAAACATAAGATAGGAAAGGAAATACCAGGCAAGTAATAAGACAAAAGAAAACTAGCATAACTATGTTGAGAGCAGACATGATAGAGTTCAAGGCCAAATGCATTTAAGAAAGAGGAAAAGGTATATTTATATTAATAACTGAAATAATATTAATATAGAAACATACATATTTTATATAACAATATTTTATATTAGTATTTATTTAAAATCATAAACACCAGTCACAAAATTGTATGTAGCAGCAACACAGCTTTGAAAAGAAGTAAAAAAAGAACCACAATAAGAAATGACCAGATGCACAGTTATAGTACTATGAAACACCTCCTACTGTAAACAGGAGATCAAATAATCTTTTCAAAAAAACAGAGAAAGATATAGTTAAAAATATTTACAAGTATTAATTATATACACACAGACACATACACATGCATATGCTTATGTGTAAACCAAGAATAGGTGGCTGTTCACAGGAAACAGGAGTATATTTGACCACTTATTAACCACAAAGTAAATTTTAACAAATTCCAGAAAACTGGCATCATATGTGTCATATTCACTGACTATAATGCAATTGAATTGGAAATTTAAAACTAACAAATGACATTCTTCCTCTACCTCCCCAAAACACTCTTTAGTGATTTTCAAGTATACAGTACATTGTTATCAACTATAATCACCATGTTGTACAATAGATCTCTTAAACTTATTCCTCTTGTATAACTGAAAATTTGTATCGTTTGAATTGAAAATTGCTAAAAGAGTAGATTTTAAGTGTTCTTACCACAAAAATATGTGTTAATATGTATGTTAATTATCTTGATTTAGCCATTCCACAACCTATATATATTTCAGGACGTCATGTTGTATACCATAAATATATGCAATTTATATTTACCAATAAAAAACAAATTTTTAATGTTAAAATGAAAATAATAATTTAAACTTAGAATGAGTTAGAGTAACACATAGCAAGACTTTGGAAATGTGCAAAGAAGAATACACACAAAAACATAGTTACAAATACATTCATTAAAAAATTATCATAACTTTAAAAATAATCTGCATTTTAATTCAAAGAACTAAGGACATGTAAAATAAAGCAAATGGCATACAAGAAATAATGAAGGTAAAATCAAACATTATTAAAATATTAAGACTGTAAGATCTATCAGTAGACTCAAGTATTAAAAGCCAACACTGTTTACTGAAAAAGATCAATAAAATAGATCATATGTTTGATCAGAGGAAGAGTAAAATGGTGTAAATAAATAATAATAGAAATTACAAAAGAAACAGAACTATAGAGAGAATACTACATTTAAGTTTGTACAATAAAATGAAAACTAAATAAACTGGACAATTTCTAGGAAAAAGGTGATGTCTTTAGAAAGAATAGGAATAAATTTTTAAAAGACCTATACCATAGAAGATATTGAAATGCTTACAAAGATTCATTCCTCTTTAAAATGCACTAGACCCAGATGGATTATTGATAAATTCTAGCTTTTTTTTTTTTTTTGAAATGGAGTCTCACTCTGTCACCCAGGCTGGAGTGCAGTGGCACGATATCTGCTCACTGCAACCTCTCCCTCCCAAGTACAAGCAATTCTCCTGCCTCACCCTCCCAAGTAGCTGCGAATACAGGTGCCTGCCACCATGCCCGGCTAATTTTTGTATTTTTAGTAGAGACAGAGTTTCACATGTTGGCAAGGCTTGTCTCGAACTCCTGACCTCAGGCAATCTGCCTGCCTCAGCCTCCCAAAGGGCTGGGATTACAGGTGTGAGCCACCGTGCCCAGCCTAAATTCTAGCTTATTATTAAGAAATAGAGCATTCCCAACATACACCAACTGTTTCAGAATATAGAAAAAGATAGAAAGCTAAACAACTATTTTACATTGCTAATATAACACTGTTACAAATTTCAGCCAAGAAGAGTATAAGAAAACTGTATATCAATCTTATTTAAGAATGTAAATATTAAAATTAAAATTACATAAAATTAACAAATTAACCAGTATATCTAATGGAAAATACATATACTTTTTATAACCAGGCAGTATTTATTCCAGGAATGGAAGAATGATATGGGAGGGAAAAAAATATCAAAACTTACTTTGTTTCTTTAACTTAGGAAAAAATATATGTATCAAATATATACATAAATAAAATTTAAATTCTATTTTTGATTTGCAAGTTATCAATAGTCAAAAAATTCATTTGAGAAGCACATTTAAGAGTAAACCTGCAAGTATCATACTTAATGCTGAAATATTTTAAGTATTACAAATCAGAAATAAAAGAGATGCCTTCTGTCACATCCATTATTCAAATTTCCTAGAGGTCTTAGCCACAGGAACAAATACAATCTTTAAAAAGGATAAATATTTTGAAGGAAGATATAAAACCATAATTGTTTCTAAGCAATAGAATTATTTATCTAGAAAATCCAAAACAATCAACTGACAATTAGAATAAGAGAGGAATCAAACACGATCAGCAAACAAAAAGTAATAGCATTCCTTTACAAAGGCAATAACCCATTAAAATACTAGAGTAAACAATAAGATCTTTAGTAATAGCAAAAAGCAATAAAAATAATTCAATACTATGAAATCAAAAGTGCAGAGACTCATCAGATAACGAAAAATATTATAAAGTATATCATCTAGATTAGCAAATTACTAGAGCTATAATAGACAAGTAAAGCAATGAAACACAGTGGAGATCTAAGAGCAATTCAATATAATTTAATGTATGATAAAGGTGACCTTCAAATTTGTAGGAAAAAAAAGCCGTATGTTCAGTAAATAGTACTGACATAACCAGCTATCAATTTAGACACAAAATTATTGTCTAACCTCACATCATTCTCAAAAATAAGTTATAAAAATCTACATAAGCATAAAAACAGAAATTTAAAATTATAAGAAATACGTGAGAATATTTTATGACTTAGGTATAAAAGACCTTGAAATAACAGAAAGCAAAAACTAAAAATGTAAACAATTGATATATTTGGCTATATCAAACTTTTAACATCTGTAAGACTAAAGAAAGACTTCATTAAAACCTTGCAAGATAATGTACAAATGAGGCGAAAGTATTTGCAATATTCACAACTCACAATGAATTCATTAGTATCTAAAATCTAAAAGATAAAAAAGTCAGAATCAAATGGCAAACAAGCCAAGAAAAAAATAGAGAAAACCTTTATATGTATGTACAGAGTAATTTATACAGATAGTTGCAGAATTGTGAGAAATTGGAATCAACAAAAATGTCCACTAGGAGGGAATTTTTTTCTTTCTTTCTTTTTTTTTTTGAGACGGGGTCTTGCTCTGTTGCCCAGGCTAGAATGCAGTGGCGCAATCTCAGCTCACTGCAACCTCCACCTCCCAGATTCAAGCAATTCTCCTGCCTCAGCCTGCTGAGTATCTGGGACTACAGGCGCCTGCCACCATGCCCGGCTAATTTTTGTATTTAGTAGAGATGGGGTTTCACCATGTTGGCCACCCTGGCCTTGAACTCCTGACCTCAGGTGATCCACCCGCCTTGGCCTCCCAAAGTGCTGGGATTACAGGTGTGAGCCATCATGCCTGGCCCAGGAGAAGAATTTTTAAATGAACTATATTTATATTACAAAATACTTACAAAATAATTTTTTTAAATGAGGTAGCCATGTTTACATTCACAGGGAAAGATCAGCAAGATATATTGTTCAGTTAAAAAAAAAGTGTTGCTGAAAAACACCTACACTCTTGCATGTGTTTAAGAGGGATGGAGGAGAAGAGAAAAAGAGATCCTGAAAGGATATATAACAAAACTAAGATAATATACCTCTAGAGCAGTAAATGGTATTACTGGGAGTAATTAATGATTTTTTAACTTCTATAGGGTTTGAATTGCTTGCAATGAGAATGTATTCATGTATCATTTTGTGCAATCTTACTATTTAATATTTAAAAAGAAGATCTAAAACTAGCCTCACATTCTCACATGACCCACCCCCAAAGCAAGCAAGCAACATAGCTAAGAGACACCAAAAGTGGCTCTCTTGTTCTTGATCTTGAACTTGTTCTTGTTCTTCAGGGTTCTTACAAGAATATACTGCGGAATAAACATCTGCAGTGACCCTGAAGAGGGACTCTAATGGGCAACATCTTATGTTCTACAGTTTGATAAGCTGGGAGGAGAAGAAAGTAGGAACAGACTGAAGATTAAAGACTGTGCAATGAGGTAATCTTTGCTAGTCTAGAATGTAGCCTCTTCAAAGAATTTTGGGGAACCACTGACTTGTGGGAAAGTCCACCCTTCACTCTGGGGCAAAAATCATTTGAAGTTCCTTTTAGTTTTTTGATATATTTTAGGCCCTCCCATTGAACTTGGAAAACATATTGAAATAATCAAATGTACAATGTTTCAGCTGAGCAGGTTATATTCTGTTAAGTGATATAAATTGCATGTGCCATTTAGCATATCTTTATCTCTGCAGATTGTATCTAATAGGCAAATTTATTTTCCCTGTGTGAAAGTTTCTTGCTGATTCTTGGAAGGTTTGTGTGTTATTATTCATGTCCTTACTCACCAAAGAGGTGAGTGGTAGGATGGCTAGAAAAGATGTTCAGACATAACATTTCATCACTAGAGAAAAGAGTGGGAAAAAGACTTGGCCAGACTGTTGCCTGTTCTGGACTGTAATTGTCCCATATGTGATGTTATTTAAGAAAAATAACCCAGATGGTGTCATAGGTACTGTCTACCATGTTTTGTTGCCTTTGGGAAGTCTAAGGGTAAAACGCCACCTCCTTGAATAGGAGTAAATTTCAGCTTTCCAAGAGAAATAAGCAGTCACACTGTTATCCTCATAAACAGGCAAGATTTCACAAATAGTAAAACTTGGAACCTCACCTGAGGAGAGTAGAAAACTGTTCCATATATAGCCCTGTCTTCCAGAAGCTGAAGCACTAGATTTAAAAGGAGAGTTAGGTTCAAAGGGTCTCCCACTGAGTCAGGGAGGGAAAGGAAGGTCCCCCTTTAGTGTGAGCTCGGGGGCCTCAATATAGTAAAAGAACCTAGATCCAAGCAAAGACCAGCTCATATCCAACAGTGTGTGCCCATGAACTCTAAATCTGTATTTATCTGAGGTCTATTTACCTTCCCTGTACATTCTTTACCTAATTTTGTTATTCTCAAAGTTTGAGAGGTTGAAACTAGGCACTTACAATAAAGTTTAGGGCAGTGGCTATAAATTTGCTTTTTTGGATTGTTGTCGTTGTTACTTGAGAGTTCCCTAAAATAATTTAGACAAAACTATGAACTCTATCATATATTTTTAACATTTTTATGTCTTTATTATTTTATTAACATACAATATAGGTATATATTTTCAAAGCACATGTGATAATTTGGTACTCTCATATAATGCGTAATGATCAAATCAGGTTAACTAGTATACCCATCACCTTAAATATTTATCTTTTCTTTCTGCTAGGAATATTCTTATTATTCTCTACTAGCAATGTGAAATGCTCAATATTTGAAATGTTCCATCTATGCTCAACAGATTGTTAACTATAGTCACCCTACTGACCCATGGAACTTATTTCTTTTATCTTATTTCTTCTAACTTTATATTTGTACCCATTAATCAACTTCTCTTCACCCCTCCTGCCTCCTACTCTTCCTGGCCTCTGGTAACTATAAAACTACTCTCTATTTTCATGAGATCCAGTTTTTTGGCTCCTACATGTAAATGAGAACATGTAACATTTGTCTTTCTGTGCTTGGCATACTTCACATAATGACGTCTGGTTCCCATCCATCCATGCTGCTGCAAATGACAGGATTTCCTTCTTTTTTGTGACTGAATAATATTCCATTGTGTAAATAGACCACACCTTCTTTGTCCATTCATCCACTGATTGACACTTGGATTGATTCCATATTTTGGCCATTGTGAATAGTTCTGCAATAAAAGTGGGAGTGCAGATATATCTTTGATATATTGGTATGGTTTTGTTCTGTGTTCCCATGCAAATCTCATCTCAAATTGTAATCTCCACATGTCGAGGAGTGCCAGGAGGGGAACTGGTGGGAGGTGATCGGATCATGGGGATGGTTTCCCCTATGATGTTCTCATAATAGTGAGTGAGTTCTCACAACAGTGAGTGAGTTCTCACAAGAGCTGATGGTTTTAAAAGTGTCTAACAGTTCCCCCTTCACTCACTCTCTCTCTCTTGCCGCCATGAGAAGATGTGCCTTGCTTCACCTTCATCTTCAACCATGATTGTAAGTTTCCCAGCCATGTGGAACTGTGACTTAATAAAACCTCTTTTATTTATAAATTACCCAATCTCAGGTGGTATCTTTATAGCAGTGTGAAAACGGACTAATACATATATTGATTTCCTGTCTTTGGGGGTCTATACTCATTAGCAGGACTGCTAAATCACCTGGTAGTTCAAATATTTTCAAATTTGTTTTGCTAGTATTTTGTTGAGAATTTTTGCATTTATTTGCATTAGTGATACTGGCCTGTAGTTTTCTTTTCTTTGTGTGTGTGTGTGTGTGTGTGTGTGTGTGTGTGTGTGTGTGTGTCCTTGTCCGGTTTTGATATCAGGGTAATACTGGCCTCATAAAATGAGCTTAGAAAAATTCCATCTTCTTCAATTTTTTTAAAAGTTTGAGTATAATTGGTATTAGTTCTTTAAGTGTTTGTCAGAATTCAGCAGGAAAGCCATCCACTCTTTGGCTTTTCTTTGATGAGAGACTTTTTATTATGGCTTCAATCTCATTACTTGTTATTGGTTTCTTGAAGTTTTCTATTCCTTCATAGATCAATCTTGGTAGGTTGTAATGTGTCTCAGAATTTCTCCATTTCTAGGTTTTCCAATTTGTTGGTGTGTAATTGTTAACTATAGTCTCTAATGATTCTTTGCATTTCTGTAATCTCAGTGGTTTTTTTCTTTCTCATTTCTGATTTAATTTATATAGATCTTTTTTTCTTGGTTGGTCTAGCTAACAATTTGTGGATTTCATTTATCTGTTCAAAAATCTAACATTTTGTTTTAATGATCTTCTGTATTGTTTTTTAGTCTCAATTTTATTTACTTCTACTCTGATGTTTATTATTTCTCTGCTTCTACTAATTTTGGGTTCTGTTCATTCTTGCTTTTCTAATTCCTTGGGGTTCATTATTGGGTTGTTTATGTGAAGTCTTTATACTTTTTTGATGTAGACATTTATTGCTATAAACTTCACTCTTAGTACTGCTTTTGCTGTGTCCCATAGATTTTGGTGTGTTGTATTGCCATTCTCATTTGTTTTAATAAATGTCTTAAATTTTTTCTGAATTTCTTCATTGACTTTTTCTTCATTGTTCAGGAGCATGTTGCTTAATTACCATGTGTTTGTGTATTTTCTGAGGTTCCTCTTGTTATTGATTTCTAGTTTTATTCCATTGTGGTCAGAAAGGTACCTGATGTCATTTCTACCTTTCTGAATTGGTTGAGTCTTGTTTTGTGGACTTAGATATAGTTTATTCTGGAAAATGTTCCATGTGCTGAGGGGAAAAAAAGTGTACTCTGCAGTTATTGGATGAAATGTTCTGTAAATGTCAGTTAGGCCTATTTGGTCCAGTGTGTAGTTTAACTCTGATTTTTTTTATTGGTTTTCTGTCGGGAATATCTGTCCATTGCTGAAAGTGGGTTGTTGAAGTCCCCTACTAATATTGTATTGCAGTCTGCCTCTCCCTTTAGATCTATTAATGTTTGCTCTATACGTCTGGGTGCTTCAGCGTTGGGTACATATATACTTAAAATTGTTATATCCTCTTGCTGAATTGACCCCTTTATCATTATATAATGACCTTCTTTGTCTCTTCTTATAGTTTTTGTCTTAAAATCAATTTTTTGTGATATATAGATAGATAGCAACTTCTGCTCTTTTTTGTTTCCATTAGCATGAAATATCTTTGTCCATCCCTTCATTTTCAGTCTGTGTGTGTCTTTACAGATAAAGTGAGGTTTTTGTAGGCAGAATATAGTTGGATCATCTTTTTGTATCCATTCACCCACTCTGTCTTTTAATTGCAGAATTGAGTTTACTTACATTCAGTGTTATTGTTGATAAGTAAGGACTTACTACTGCCATTTTGTTGCTTGTTTTCTGGTTGTTTCATCAATTCTCTCTTCCTTTCTTACTGTCTTCCTATGTGGTTAAATGATTTTCTATGGTAGTATGTTTTCATTCATTGCTTTTAATTTTTGGTGAATCTATTATATGTTTTTGCATTGTGGTTATTATCAGATTTAACAAAAAACTTACAGATATAATAAGTTATTTTAAAGAGATGACAACTTACTTTAGATTACAAATACAAGAATAGAAACAGAGGCAAAGAAACACTAAGAAAACATCTAAACTTTAACTCCACTCCCATTACATTTTGACTTTTAGTTACCTCAATTTACATATTTTATATTACCTATCATTTAGCAGGTTGCTATAGCTATTATTGTTTTTGATCAATTTTTCTTCATACTAGAGTTATGAGTGGATTGCACACTATCATTGCAGTAATAGAGTATTGTATTATTTAGGCTTCTCTAAAGGGACAAAACTAATAGGATAGAGATATATAAAGGGCGAGTTTATTAAGGAGTATTGACTCACACAATCACAAGGTGAGGTCCCACAATAGGCCATCTGCAAGCTAAGGAGCAAGGAAGCCAGTCCCAGTCACGAAACCTCAAAAGTAGGGAAGCTGACAGTGCAGCCTTCAATCTGTAGTTGAAGGTCCGAGAGTCTCAAAGCTGAAGAACTTGGAGCCCGATGTTCGAGGACAGGAAGCATCCAGCATGGGAGAAAGATGTAGCCTGGGAGAATAAGCCACTCTTGTCTTTTCACATTCTTCTGCTTCTTTTTATTCTGGCCAGGCTGACAGCTGATTAGATTGTGACCACCCAGATTGAGGGTGGGTCTGCCTTTCCCAGTCCACTGACTCAAATGTTAATCTCCTTTGGCAACACCCTCACAGACACACCCAGGAATAATATTTTGCATTCTTCAATCCGATCAAACTGACACTCGATATTAACCATCACAAGTATTCTGGGTTTTATACCTTGAAAAGTTTTCTTTCTTGAAGTTAGTGGGTTTTGTTTTTGTTTGTTTGTTTTTGTTTTTGTTTCAGATTGATGAACTCCCTTTAACATTTCATGGAAGACAGGTCCGGTGGTGATAAATTCTCTCAGCTTTTGTCTGGGAGAGACTTTATCTCTCCTTTATATTTGAAGGATAATTTTGCTAGATAAAGTATTCTTTTTTTTTATTATTATACTTTAAGTTTTAGGGTACATGTGCACATTGTGCAGGTTAGTTACATATGTATACATGTGCCATGCTGGTGCGCTGCACCCACTAACTCGTCATCTAGCATTAGGTATATCTCCCAGTGCTATCCCTCCCCCCTCCCCCCACCCCACCACAGTCCCCAGAGTGTGATATTCCCCTTCCTGTGTCCATGTGATCTCATTATTCACAATAGCAAAGACTTGGAACCAACCCAAATGTCCAACAATGATAGACTGGATTAAGAAAATGTGGCACATATACACCATGGAATACTATGCAGCCATAAAAAATGATGAGTTCATGTCCTTTGTAGGGACATGGATGAAATTGGAAATCATCATTCTCAGTAAACTATCGCAAGAACAAAAAACCAAACACCGCATATTCTCACTCATGGGTGGGAATTGAACAAAGAGATCACATAAAGTATTCTTAAATGGTGGTTTTCTTCTTCAGCACTTTGAAAATGTTGTTTCACTTCCTTCTGGCCTGTTTCCTGTTGAGAAGTCTGTTGCTAGACAAATTGGACTTCTTTTTTTGTTGTTGTTGTTATTTGTTTCTTTTTTCTTGCTGCTTTTAGGGTCTTCTCTTTCTCCTTGACCTTTGAGAGTTTGATTACTGTATGCCTTGTGTTAGTCTTATTTAAGTCAAATCAGTTTGGCATTCTCTGATCTTCCTGTATCTGTATATTTATATCTTTCTCAAGTGTTGGGAAGTTTTCTATTATTATTTTTTGAGCAAGATTTCTACCCCTTGCTCTTGCTCAACTCCCTCTTGAACACTAATAATTCTTATATTTGGTCTTTTCTGTATCTTGTAGTCAATCTTTATTTTTTTTCATTTTTTTTCTTTTTTCTCCTCTAACTGTGAATTTTCAAATAGCCTGTCTTCAGTCTTGGTGATTATTTCCTCTGCTTGATCCATTTCGCTATTGAGAGTCTCTAATAAATTTTTCAGTTCAGCAAATGTATTTCTCGCTTCTAGGACTTCAGTTTGATTTTTTAAAATTATTTTAATCTCTTTGTTAAATTTCTAGATAAATTTCTGAATTCCTTTTCTGTGTTACCTTAGAGATCACTGCGTTTTCTTAAAATCACTATTTTGAATTTTTGAGAAAGCTCACATGTCACTGTCTCATTAAGATCAGTCACTGGTTCCTCGCCTCATCCATTTGAGGAAGTCATGGTTCCCTGTTTGCTGTTGTTTCTCATTGATGTACATCTGTGTCTTTGCATTGAATGATTGGTTAATTATTCTAGTCTGTTTAGTTTGTTTTGTCTTTATTGGATATGTTTGCTTAGAGATTTTTTGGAATTTACTCATTAGATTTCTTTTTTATTTTTCCTGTCAGGTCACTGCCTCCATTTAGCACTAGATGGTCCCTTAATCCCAGCTTTGCCTTAGTTCTAGTAACTGATCAGAGCGTTACCCATCCTGTATGGGAAAGATCTCAAAGAAGACATTTCAGCAGTTTGAGAAGTGCTGGCTAAGGGCTCATGACTGGCGGACCCAGGGAATGTACCTCCTACTGCATGGTGCTGCTGAACAGCCACTCTGATTTGGTGTCTCCTTTGGTAGAATTACAGAATAAAGTTACCAGGACATGGGATGGTCATCCTACCTCACCCCTTTGTCCCTGACTGTCCTCAGAGCTACTTCTCCCTTCAGGGACTCCCAATAATTCCCTTGAGCTGAGGCAAGGACAGGTCTTTTGCCAGGGAACTCAGGTGGGGAAGGTAATTGTCTACCTTGATCTCACTTATTTTCAGTGTAAAAACTGAGTCAGAGGAATTTTCTACACACTTGGTATCATGCAGATTGTGGGAACTTGCACCAAAGATATGGAAGTCTGATTCTCTTACCATCTTCTCAAAGTTTTTTCTCTTCTCTGTGGCCCTGGGAACTGTCTCATTCTCATCTTTGAGCTCTCGGATATTGTTGGTAATAATCTCAGCACTATGTATTTGGTGTTTTAGTGTTCTTTGGGGGTGGGGTATAGTGAAGCCTACTTGCTTCTACACTGACATTTTGGTTCCAGAAATCTACAGGAACTTCTCATACAAATCTGGCAATTAAAAGTTTTCATTATAAATTTAAAAATAATTTCAAAGAATATAACTAACACTTTTTAAATATTGACATTTTTAGATAAAATATTACATTATTTTTTAAATATATTACATAGAATATTGAAATTTTATATTCTTCATCAATTTGAAAATATATAAACAAGCTCTTCAACAGTCAAAATTTTACATCATTTCTTTTCTTCTTTGAACTCATATTTCCATTCCGCTTCCCCCACAGAATTTTGTCATGATGTAAATTGTATGCCCTAAAGTATTTTATTAGGCTGGGCGTGGTGACTCATGCCTTTAATCCCAGCACTTTGGGAGACCAAGGCAGGCAGAGCACCTGAGGTCAGGAGTTGGAGACCAGTCTGGCCAACATAGTGAAGCCCCGTCTCTACTAAAAATACAAAAATTAGCTGGGCGTGGTCATGGACGCCTGTAATCCCAGCTACTTGGGAGACTGAGGCAGGAGAATTGCTTGAACCCAGGACGTGGAGGTTGCAGTGAGCCAAGACCGCGCCCCTGCACTCCAGCCTGGGCGACAAGAGTGAGACTCCGTCTCAAAAAAAAAAACAAACAAAAAGAAAGTATTTTATTGATCACCTTATCCTAATTCTCTGCAAAATAAATAAATAAATAAAAATACATTTTTATTTTATTTCCAGGAGCTATAAGGATCTAAATGCTAAAGCATTTTTTCTGGATTAACTTATTATTCTAATTTTTATTTGTATGTGATAAAAAGTATATTTTGTCAGGAAATATATTTCCTAATGAGATAGATGTGGTTTTTAAAAATATATAGTTAACATATACATGGATGAACATTTTTTATTGCTAGAGTGAGATAGGATTTATCATCAATTTTATTCCTTTTTTAATGTAAGCCCTGAGACAACTGCTTATATATATAAGTAAATGCAAATGCAGGAAGCTTTACTGTATTAATGTCTTTCACTTTCTTTTAATTCTTTACAAGTTATATACAAAACGAAAACAGTAATCAATCAACAAAAAATTAATTTAAATCCTCTATCCACTGACAACTCCATAAAATCTTCCTGTAGTTTTAATGAAAGCAAAGAATTGGAACCACCTGAGTTGCAAAAGGATTTGTTACCAATCATCATACTTGTTTCCTTTCTCAACACCAGCTCCAGTATTTTGAATTACCCCTTTGGCTGGCCCATAGATGCTTTTCCTGTTACTCCTTAGCATGCCTTCAGGTACCTCCAGGGAAATGTACACCCTAGTTTGAGATCATCTGGGATAGGTGAGAGCAGTAACACCCTGAGGAAATTGGTCTCAAGATGGATAAATACTATTTGCAGAATGGCTGACAGTACCTGAGGGACAAATGACTAGCTGAGGTAGCAATGAGATTCAGGGCATATTTGTGGAACTATTTAACATTCCATGAAGACTCCCAGAAATATTAGGTGATAAAGAAAGAATTTTTTGAAGTCACTGTGATGGGATCCCACGGTGTTTTGAGCATGTAAATAAAGTAGCATTTAATTTTAACTAGCAGAGAAAATACAGCTGTTTTTCTTTATTCTCTCATGAATCACCCAAAAACAACAAGAAAAGAGCAAAAAGACAAACATCATCCTCAATAAAACCATGAAATATCTGTCTCTGATCCTCATATGAGAAGTGGAATGGCCATATGCAACGAAGATTTTTTTTAAAAACATTTGAAGCGATTTATTCTGACCCAAATATGAGTGACCATGGCCCGTGACACAGCCCTCAGGTGGTCCTGAGAACATGTGCGCAAGGTGGTCGGGGTACAGCTTGGTTTTATATATTTTAGAGAGGCATGAGACATCAATCAAATACATTTAAGAAATACATTGGTTTGGTTCAGAAAGATGGGACAACTCGGGCCGGGCACGATGGTTCATGCCTGTAATCCCAGCACTTTGGGAGGCCAAGGCGGGTGGATCGTGAGGTCAGGAGTTCGAGACCAGCCTGGCCAATATGGTGGAACCCGTCTCTACTAAAAATACAAAAATTGGCCAGGCGTGGTGGCGCATGCCTGTGGTCCCAGCTACTCGGGAGGCTGAGGCAGAAGAATCGCTTGAATCCAGGAGGCGGAGGTTGCAGTGAGCTGAGATCAGGCCACTGCACTCCAGCCTGGGCAACAGAGTGAGACTCTGTCTCAAAAAAAAAAAAAAAGAAAAAACAGAAATGTGGGACAACTCAAAGTGGGGACTTTCAGGTAAATTTAAATATTTTCTGGTTGACAATATGTTGAGTTTATCTGAAGACCTGGGATCAATGGAAAGGAATGTTTAGGTTAAGCTAAAGGATTGTGGAGACCAAGTTTTATTGTGCAGAGGAATCTCTCAGCTGACTTCAGAGAGAGAGCAGGTTTTAAAACGTTTCCTATAAGACCTAAAAGGGTGCCTGGTTCTTAGTTGATTATCTACTGGATCTGCAAAGAAAGGAAGGAAAACAAAGGGGGAAGGGGATTCTCTATAGAATGTGGATTTTTCCCACAGGAGACTTTGCAGGGCAACTTCAAGGTATAGCAAGGAAATATATTTTGGGTTTAAATATTTTTTCCTTGTCTCGTAATGTTATGCCACAGTCAGATTGAAAAGTAAGTCACGACATATAGGGTCAAATAAAACTCATCTGATGATGATTTATGGTTTGTAAGGCATGACTCCCTAGACCCCTTAGGTAGGAATTTGGGCAAGATAAAAAATCAGAGCTTAGCCCTCAGCCCCTGCTCTTGGCCAAAAAGCATTCCACAGAATGTACATGCAGGCCCACAGCAGCAGGTCCCATGGCACTAGGAAGGGTTATTCCTAGAGTTGTCTGATCTGGTCATTTAGTGAGGTCCCACAGTGCTAGGAAGGCTCATTCCTAGAGTAGTCTGGTTGATGGTCATAGTTTTGAATATTAGCAATTTGGATAATGGGGGGAAGACATGGTTTGATCTGATGTAATAGCCAATTGTTTAAGGGGTGAGATGGAGTCAGGTCTAGGGTTTAGTCTAAAAAAACACATCCCAGATTAGATCCATTCTCTGAGCTATCATGATCTGGGTCTTTAATTGTGCCTTTCCTTCTGTTGCATCTGGCATAACATTTGCAGGAAATATATAATGCTAATACAGTGACAGATACCATAAAGATGGCAAGGATTAGGCATCCAAGGAGGTTATAGGTAGAGTCAAAGGGCTGTAAACAACCTAACAAGCCAAAAAATCACTGCATGCATCATCATACACTCTGATCAGACTCCCAGTGTATTTACCCTCCTCATCGAGGGTTATTTGAACCTTGTGATAAATCTTACTTGAGAATTGTAGGACCGACATTAAATTAGAATTTAATAAATTTAATCTCTTTTCCAGCCAATGTATCCCCATTGGCATAGCATCCTGAGGAGGGTATAAATTAAATGCAAGAAATGCCTGGTCCTCGGTGTCTAAATTGTTATAGACTTCTTAACAGTAGACAAATCTATTTTTCCCCCACTTTTGTATTGCACCATATACTAGTATTTGGAAGAAAAAAGGTTTGGTCACAGGATAAGTCATATAATTCTTCAGTGACATTTTTCCCTCGGCAGGATCCCTATGGCTGAGGGCCTGAAGAGTCAAAAGATTTATAGCCAATTAATTGGTCTAGGCTAGATAGGAATGGATGTGGACAGGCATTTGTTACCTCTTAAAATTACTATTTTAATTAAAAAACAACAGAAAAACCAAAAGGAAAAGTTATAAGATTGACTTATTTTTAATTTCAAGCTCAGCTGCTGTGAGCTTGGTTTTTGTTACAGACTTATAGCCATTAGCTATATAAAACATAAGCATTGTTCTGAAAAATTAAAAAGATAGACAGACAGACAGACAGACAGACAGATAGATAGATAGATTTATCTTCACAACTCTTAATTGTGAGTATTATACCCAGGAGGCTTTTTTACAAGGTATTTTATCCTGTTAGTAAATATTTTCCTTTAATTTTATAGTAAGCAGAAAATTTTTATGGTTGGGGTGAATGCAAAACTGACACATTAATAGTTTAGAAGGCAACTAAACTTGTTTTACCAGCTGTTTGGGCATTCTTTTGTACCCCCTTCTTGATTTGGAGGGTTTGATCTTGCCCTAATTTTATCCCTCAAAACCGGCCCTTCCAATCTTATGTACCCAGCTCTTTTGCAATAGTGCCTGGGCCTAGAGGGAGGTAGCTTGTTTAGTTTTAGCAACAGAGGATTAGCAGTGAAACAGGTCTGAGCCCAGTGGGATGCCAAATGAGGGAGATTCATGTCTCTGGTCTTCAGAGTACCATGATTTTTGTTTCCTTGGAAGTAAAACAAAAACAGATAAATAATATTCATAATTTGACAATTTTAAGAGTAACTTGTAAGTCAGAACAGAAAAAGGAACCTATTCCATTTGGGCACCAACTAAAAACATGAAGAAAAATTACAGTCTGGTACTTTCTAGAGGATTATTGTAGCCAAGAAATAATGATTTAATCTGCACTTAAAAATTTAGGGCTGAAGTCTATTATTAAATGTTATGCTTGCCCTTGAAACAATTTTTTAGCCAGCTTTTTTATTACAGGGAATATTATAGCAAGGCCAATTTGTGTGCAAGGTTAGTTTTTGGCTTATTATGCTTGCCTGATTATTTGCATAAAATGCAGCAAGAAATTGACTGGCCATATAGACTCCTTTTAAAGTTGGTTTTGCTGAAACTTTACCTAAAAATAGAGTATTTTAGTTTCAGTCTTGGTAAAATAATCAGTGTTTCCAATTGTTAAAAAAAAAAAACTACTGTTGAACTTATGCAGACAACTATATTGCCATAAAATTACAATCTGAATTTTGGAGGATTCAGAAAGGTAAATTTGCTTATAAAAACACACTTTACCCAAATGACTTAAAAGGAAAAGATTTTCCTGATCCTCCTTTAACTAGAGCAGCAGCTTTTAAGATAAGATGTTTGTTTACCTTGGAAATGTTATTTACAAACCAAACAGTTTATGAAGGTTATTAGACACTATAGAATGTAGCAGCTTTTCACAATTAGTCCTAGGAAAAAAGCTCTCTGCTTATTAGATACCAATATTTTATGTAAACCAATTTTATTTCATCATGGAACTTTTTGAAAAACATAGTTTCCATCAGTATAGGGGTAGCTTCAGTTAATATTCCATAGCAATGCAGTAAATGCCCCATCAAGTAGAAATTCTCTAGCTCAGTCGTTATTGAAAAGTACTCACAGCTTTTTTTGTTGTTGTTTTTGTTGTTGTTCTTGCTGTTTTTCTGAGACACAGTTTCACTCTTGTTGCCAGGCTGGTGTGCAATAGCACGTGATCTCGGCTCACTGCAACCTCCACCTCTCAGGTTCTAGTGATTCTCCTGCCTTCACCTCCTGAGTAGCTGGAATTACAGGTGCATGCCACCACGTCTGGCTAATTTTTGTATTTTTAGTAGAGACAGGGTTTTGCCATGTTGAGCCGGCTGCTGTCGAACTCCTGACCTCAGATGATCTGCCCGCCTCGGCCTCCTAAAATGCTGGGATTACAGGCATGAGCCAGCGCCCCCAGTCAGTACTCACAGTTTTTGCAATCAGCCCCCATAAATGCTCCACACAAAGGGCTATGCAGTGGAGGATTTACATGAGCAGATTTACATGTCTTCAGTTTTATAGTACTAGAAAGGGGAAAACATCCCCCAGTTATAGTTCCCATTTTCATAAGGCATTTAGGTAAAAAGGGTTACAACTACCTTGCATAAAACTTGTTTAACCATTTTACATTTTGTAATTCTATTATCTTTTATGTTTTTTATGTTCTGGTCCCAGGAAGCCTTTTTTACCCCCCAGACCGTTTTACCTTTTCTGGTGAAAAAGTTTTGGGTTCCCAGCAGGGAGTTGCATCTGTAAGACTTTAGATAATTAGTAAAAGTTACAGGAGCCAAGAAAAGATGAAGGAGAAAGCCATCATTCAAGGCCAGCTCCACCAGAGAAGAAGCTCAAACTCGGTGGGGCTTCAATGGGCCCTGCTTGTACCTTAGCTCTTAGCTCCAGCTTCGGGCAACTCTCCGGGTCTTGAGTCTTCTCTGAGGCTCCACGTGTTTGGGCACCAGATTACCGTCGATGAAAACAGTCAGACTCTGTAAAGTATTTGAACAGATGTATTCTGAGCCAAATATGAGTGACCGTGGCCGGTGACACAGCCCTCAAGGAGGTCTTGAGAACATGTGCCCGTATAGATTTTTTTTAATTGGGGTATGGGGAAGATACCAAGTCAAGATGCATGTGGTTACAAATCAGAATTTTTAAAAAGGCAGAATAGACATCTTGTAATAAACGTAATAAGAAATATGTAAAAGAAGAAAAACATATTGAAATGTACATCATGTTCTTAAATAGAAAAGTTCAGTATAACAATGTCAGCTCTTCCTTAGTTAATCTACTATTTTTATGTGATCCTGATAAAACAGCCAACAGGAACTAAAGTTAACAAGCTGATTATAGTATATCTATGGGGAAAAGAAAATTCAAGAATGAACATAGAATTCTAAACAGGGAAGATAATAAGGAAAGAATGTAATTAAAACACTGTGCTGCTATCACATGAATAGACAGACATATCAATGAAACAGATTAGAAAGTCCAGGAATGGACACAAAAAAACCATACAGGAATTATAATAAAAAATGAATTTTCAAATCAACGGAGAAAATATGGATTATTCAATAAATGGTATTAAAACATCTGACTAGTAAAGCAGGAAAAAGAAACACATTTGGATGAATACCTTATATTATATGTCAAGAAAAATCCAAGTTGATCAAATATCTGAATCCTAAAACCAAAACCGTAAAAGCACTAAGAAAAAAAATGGAAGAATTTTGTTTAATCTCAAAGTTGGAAAGGTCTTCCTATACGTGAAGGAAAAAACTGAAGTCACAAAGGAAAATATTGATAAATCCAACTCTGTAGAAATAAAAATGCATACATAAAAACATCCAGTATAAATCAGAAGATAAATGACAGACTGGGAAAAAGTATTTGCAACTCATATTCAAAGGCCTAATTTCTTTAATGAATAAGAAGCAAAATCAGTGATTCAAAGAAAAACATGAAGAAGAAATAGCAAAAGACAATTTGCAGAAAGGAAAATCAAGCAATTATAAAAATTAAGGGGTATTCAATCTCAGTCCTTATTTTTTAAAAGTGTTAATCAAAACAGTTTTCATCTATTGCATTATCAAAGAGCAAAAGTTTGAGAATTCACCAGATTGCTCTGCCAGTTTTAGGGTTGTTGTCCCTCAGCTCCAATCCCACCTTCTGAACCTGTGATGCTGGTGCTGGCACTCTGCACCCCATATTCATCATTGCCATCTGGCTCCCTGGTAGGCTCAGCCAATGAGAGGTACAAGAGGTAGAGAGCAAAGCTGAAAGAGGAAAAAGGGACTTATTCCTCCCGGTCCGCTTACTGTTCCTGTCAACTTCACCTCAGCACATTCTTTCACCTGCAGCATCAGTTCTTTGCCACTGCAGCAGCTGAGCCCAGTTTGCAGTTTTTCCACCACCTGTAGATTCAGCCTGATTATTCTCCCCTCAGAGAACCATCACTAGCCAACCAGTGCTCCCTGCTAGAAGTCTGGTGGCAGCCCCAGCGGGTTCCTCCTCCAGGCTCACGGTATCAGATGAACCATACTCCATGCTCGGAGATCTGGGTTTCAATACTGGAGGTCCCTCCTCTGAGTTTCTCAATTTTAATAATTTCAACTTCTTCACTTGTTCTCCTTACCCCTAGAGATGGTGGCTGTTTTCTGCAATTGCCACCTCCCTGATACCTTAGTATTCCATTCTTGCCTTAATTTTCTTCTTAACAACTTTACACGTAGTCAACAATTCTTTGTATTAAATTCTTCCTGTTGAAATAGTTGGTGCGGCTTCTGATTGGATCTTGACAGTACAAGTAGCCAAAGTTGTGGAAACACTGGTAATTTTGTACATTGTTGGAGGGAGCATTAACTGATACATCCCCCACCCCTTGCCCCCTTCTCCCCAAGAAGGCTGGCAATTGACTGGCAATTTTACTTCTAGGATTTATCTTACAAATAGATATATATGTGTGAAAATACTGTGTATAAAAAGAAATTAACTGTAGCTTTGTTTGTAAAATCAAAAGAGTGGAGAGGAAATTTAAATTCAACAACAGGAAATGTAAAATAAATTACAGTGTATTAATTAGTGAAACACTCAGTAGAAATCAAAAATAATCTTTAAAAAGCTCTATACAGCACCAATAGGGATGATCTCCAAGATATTGGTAAATACAAAGAGGGAGGTGTGAAACAATGTGTCTGTATGTTTCTCCTTGCATTTTTTAATTTAAAAATATATATTTGCACAGAATATTTCTGGGAGGATACACAAGAAACTATGTGCCTAGAGAAGGGGGATGATGAGAAAGATTTAGATTTTACTGTGTACTCTTTAGGACTTCCTGAATTTTGTAGTATATACATGTATTATCTATTAGAAAAAATTAATGCAAATAAAATTAAAATATCTAGTAGGGGGGAAGAAGTACAGAGGATTTTTCAGTTCCAATTGCAAACTGTGTAAAAATATATATCTTTTCTCCCTCTCCCAAGGCCACATTAAAAAGATGTTAAGAGAATAAAAATTATATATACTCACAACAATGAAGAGAATAAGGAAGAAACTACTAGCAAGTGAAATATTTCTAAACATGTCTGGAAAAGGAAAATGTAGATGGCAGATTCTGACACTGGGCAACAAAAAATTATACACTAGAATATATGAGGGAGTTGGGGGAGCTGCAGCCAAGAAGGAAGAAAATCAACCCCGGGGAACCTAGAAAAACACAGCCTGTCTCAGAGGCTTCCAACCACAGACAGTAGGAACTAAACCCCGAATACTTAACAAAATCAACTCTAGCTATCCTTCCTCTAATCCTTTGTCCAGAATGGTTGATATCGAAGTGTTTTGCTTTTAGGCCAAAAATAAATACATAAACAAAGGGCACTTTTCTAAGGAAGTTGACCAAAATAGAGGGCACAAAGGGAGCTAGTGATGGAGTTGAGGTCCCAAAGGTCTAGGAGCCCTTCAGATTGTGTTATTTAAGGATCCCCGGCCTGCAAGCTGGCTCCCCATACTCATCTGAAAAAGAAATCTCACCGATGGATGCACGCACTGAACTCTCTCTGTAGTCCTGTTTTTAAATATGATGCATAAAAGACCATTAGATAATTGAGGGAAGAATGCAACATGTAGGTAAAAGACCGAAATAAGAGGAGAAAAGTAACTCTAAAGGTGGCACAGATGATTTAGGAAACAGAAGAGAATTTTAAAATAGAACTCTTATATTCTCAGAGATTATAATCAAGTGGATACAATGAAAAAGGAGCAATCAGAGAACCAAAAAAGCACTTCGAAATAAAATATATTATTGCCAAATTAAGAATTATTAATTATTAATATAAAATTGAGAAAATATCTCTGAAAATAGAACTTAACGTGTTCAAAGCAAACACAAAGAAGCACAAAATAAAATCATAAGAAGGCCAATCCTGAAGTTCCAATATCCAACCAGTATGAACTCTAGAAAGAGAAAACAGAGATTGGGTAAGAATAAAATAAATAATATAAGAAATTCCCAAAATTAGATAAACAATTTTCCAGACTGAGATGGACTACTAAGTAACCAAAACAATGAATGGAGGAAAAAATGCCCACATCTGGTCCCAAATTTTTGGAATTTCAGAACAGCAGGGATAAGAAGAAAATACTAAAAATTTCTAGAGAAGAACAGAACAGTTCACTAAGTAATGAGAAACAGATTGACATCAGACTGGGCAAATCAGTGCAAATTTTAGTAGAGAAAAACCTCCAAAGTAATAAAACAAAAAATACTTTCAATTTAGAACTCAACAGTCATTTTGACATCAATCCAGATGTCGTGAGAGCAGAAATAAAGACATTTTTAGACATTTAAGATCCCAGGGTATCCATCTCCTTCACACCATTCCTTGGAAATTACTACAAGACATGCTCCAGAAAAGAGTATAAGAGGCAAACCGAAAAAGACAAAGATATGAGATCAAAGACTGGAACTCCAATACAGGAAAGTAATGAAAGGAAGACTCAAAATGACACCTTTTAGGCCAACCTAAATAATAATCAGCCCTGATTAGAGATCAGGGTTCCACAAAAGAGGTATCAATAGGTCGGGGTTGTGTGGAGGGAAATAAAAGGATGCCTTTGGTTTGATAGTATCGTTGCTGCTACAAAGACAGATAATAGAGGAACAAAAGATAATCAGACAAAGAAAAACAATAGGGGAACAAAAGATAATTAGAAACTCCAAGAAACAAACAACAACAAAAAAGAGCTGAAAAGGAAACACAGTCATACCATAATATTTGGCTCTGCAGTGAACAATAGTCACAAAATTATAATCATGTAAACACTACTGAGCCTCTGCTTTTAAAATTGATCAGTAAACAAAACTCATAATTTTTATTGTGTTAAGAATAGATCATAACACTATTACATTTAGTGATCTAAAAATATAAAACAAGAGAGAAATGAAAAGGGGAGGAAAGAACTAAAAGAAAGTATAGGGATACTGATTTTTTTATTCTGTAAAATGTAACATGAGGTGAAAAGAAATACTGGATACAGTTTCTCTGCTGTCTAGAATTAAAGTAAATGTTGCAAAGTAATTAGCAGACTAAAATGGTGACACACCTTCATTTAGGGGAGAGGGAAAGATAAGCTGACTCTTTATCTATTATTATTATTATTATTATTATTATTATTATTATTATTATTGTTTTGAGATGGAGTCTCACTCTGTCTTGCCCAAGCTGTAGTGCAGTGGCATGATCTCGGCTCACTGCAACCTCTACCTCCCGGGCTCAAGCAATTCACCTGTCCCAGCTGCCTGAGTAGCTGGGACTACGGGCATGTGCCACCACACCCAGATTATGTTGTATTTTTAGTTAGAGACAGGGTTTCACCACTTTGGCCAGGCTAGTCTGGAACTCCTGACCTCAGGTGATCCACCTGCATCGGCCTCCTAAACCTTTTCTATTATAATAGGAAGTCTATAGATAATGTATAAAATTGGTAAAATAAGAAATAACAACGTAAGACTTTTTTAGAGAAGTGGAGGCTACCTCCGTAAAATTATAAATAATTTTCAAAGTTCAAAGCGATTGCCTCCATGGAGTGTGATTGGGGGTGGAATGGTAAAGCAAGAGACTGCTGTTTTTCTTTAAAACACTTCTGCACTATTTCACCTTTTCGTTACAGGCATAAATTAGTTGGATAAAATGTAAATATATCTATAAAATTGTAAAGGAAGTGCTACTTCACGTATTTGTGAGAGTTTGGACACTGGGGATTTCACATAGATGTGGGAAATGTAAACAAGACCAATAAATATCTTATGTGATTATTTAAACTGGCCTAATAATCTTTCCACTATTTTCTTTGAGGTTTTCAGTCAGAAAAAATGAACAATTTGAAAAGTGTATGAAATTTTCTAGCGACGCAAAAAACTGTTCCTTCAATTCCCAAAGTGTTAGTAAATTAAGATAAGGAAAAAATAAAAACAAAACAAAATACTGAATAGGATATGAGAAGACCGAGGGTTTTTGCCCCACATCTGAATCTGACTCACCATAGGATTTTTAGAAAATCAATGTTCTGCTGGCATTTGGTAAGTGCTTCTGCAAAGTGCTTCTAGATCAGTGGACCTCAAAGGAGGTGATACCATGCCCAAAAGCCAGTGTGATAGTGTGATATTTTTTTTGGTGGAGGGAGCTTTTTTTTTTTTTTTGAGACAGAGTCTCCTTCCCATCACCTAGGCTGGAGTGTAGTGGCACGATCACAGCTCACTGCAGCCTCAATTTCCTGGGCTCAGGTGATCCCCTCACCTCAGCCTCCCAAGTAGCTGGGACTACGGGTGTGCAACACCACACCCAACTAATTTTTGTATTTTTAGTAGTTGGGGTGGGGGGTATTTTTCATTGTCACAAAGATTAGGGGGATGTATTGGCACTAGAGGGCAGGAGCCAGAATGCTCTAAGTCCTCTAATCCTGGGGATAGTCCCTCAAAACAAAATTGTCCCTCATGATTCTCAAAATGTCCTTCCAGACTTTCATGTAATTTTTTAAATAATGTATTTATATAATTACCCAAGCTTAGTACTTTCTTCTATTTGTTTTGCATGTGAATATCAAATATATTTTATAGAATTTTAACCTAAGCTGGATTTTCCAGGAATGCAGTTACCATGTAAATTGAGGGATTATCTTGTTTTACTTCCAAATTTTACCAAGAATTGTTTACCAGTTCATAAAATTACATGACCAATCACAAGGCTGTTGATCTCTGACTTAGTAACTCTGCCCCCATGTATCAGCCCACATTTGTGGCTGTTGTATTCACCATGAATCTACTTACAGACACAAGCATCCAATTTCTTCATTATATCATCTGCTGAAGGCGTGCCCAAGCATTTTCATATTGAAATACATAACATTTTATTATACATTGATTTACTTTTATGTATTTTTATAATTTAAGCATCCTATTGACATGTTTAAGTTATGTGGTAGGTTATATTATCTATGGATTTTACTTCAAAATAATGAAGGGGATGTTATAAATAATTGTTATGTAAAAAGAATATTGGCTCTAATAGGACCAAAAACTATTGGTCTAAGTAGTTGTTACAACTCTTTCCAAGCACGTGGTTCTCATTTTTAATAGCCCCTGTTTTGCAATATGTTTTTCATACTAATATGGAGCAGAGTGTGCTCTCTAGATGGTTATCTAATGATAAAAAAATAAACGGCAACCTAACTATATGCCCAGTTGGGCATCAGATGACTATCTAGCAAGATTATAGTCATCCAAACATCTAGGAAGTATCCAGATAGTCTAGAATATTGGTTGCTTTCTCCCTCCTATCCGTTCTTGTGTAGAGGCCAAATGCAATGAGCATGGATGTTCCAGGCACCTGGTGGGTCTCCTTCAGCATCTGTTGTACCAAGTGGGATAGATATCCCACCGCCTTCCTATACCCATTGCAAACATGTCACTAAATATCTGTTGTTAAGCAGCCAACCCACACCTTATCAGATCTCAATACCCTACTCATACTATTTATTCTACCTAGAATTTTCTTCTCAAAGTTCTGCACTAAGCAAAATTCTACTTGACTTTCAAATGTTACTAAAATACAATGTCTCCTGTGAAGACTTCCTTGGCTGCTCTTTTCTTGCTCTCCTCCCTCCCTATTGTCTAAGAAGAATAGATCAAACTCACCAGTCTTTACTTACACACACACATGCCCCAACATACATATATACACACATACCTGTATATCTGCATATACATCTGATATAGGTAACACACATACATGTGTATTATATGTCATACATATACATATATGTACCGGAACATTTATATCATGAAACCATAGCCATATGTTTATATGAGTCCTCTCTTGCTAGACTGAGGGCTATCGAATGGCAAAGACTGTCTCATTCAAGTCTTTAGCTATAGGGTTTCATTCAATAAGAGGCTCTCAGTAAATACGTATTAGATCAGTGGGGGAGTAGATGAAAAAACTGAAGGATTTCCTGAAATTTTTACGGAAGTGTTTCTGTTTTCATTGCTGTCATTCTTAATATTTTCTCATGACGCATCATATCCCTTTACTTATCTGTAACTTACAAAGTCTTTTTGTGTTGGGTTTGCAGGACTACAGAAATGTGTCTCAGGACACATTGACAATGGGGATTCCCACCTCCGTAATCTTTTGTAGGCAGCTGCTTATCTCCTCTGTACTACAAATGTCAGAGAAAACTTCCCGTTGTCAATATTCCCTCACGCCTTGTACTGATACCTCTAGAAACGCTTTAAGTGCCCCAGTGCCTTTTATGGTAGATGGAGCAGAAATGGCGACAGGCATCCTCCACATCAGTATTTATCCCCATGATTTTGTCTTTCTTGTTCCTTACTGACACTCTCTGTTCCTTCTCTAACTCTTCTGTTGCTTCCTGCAACTTGAGCCTAATTCTATTCCTACTGGGTGCTCCTGGCTAAAGGTCATCCTGCCCTGCTGACACCAAGTGTATATGATCCTCCACGCCCTATTGCAAAAGCTTAGGAAGGGGGCTGCTCATTGGGTTTTTAATCTCCTCCAAAACCCTTTTTTTGCTGTTTATCCTGGGTCCATTTCCTTAGTTCCAGGACCTGCTTCAGAGATCAGCCTCCCCATCCTCTCAAGACAGCCATCTGTCTTGGTCACCGCACACTCCCTGCCTCTCAGTGAGAGCCACACTTAACTTTGTATCAGAGAGACTGCATGTCTTTTATTGAAATATCTTAGACCCACATCCTGATACCAAACATTCTCATAACGCTGTATTTTCTCTCCTGCTTGAAGCATGAAGTTTTCATATCACCTCAGATCCTTAAAATAAAACCTACCCAGGGTGCCATTTTGACTAGCGATACATAAAATGTCACAACAAACATAACGTTTCCTGGAGTACCTTTGATACTCTAGGCCACACAGTCCCCAGAGAAAGAATAATATAATGGCCTTACTACTTATGCGCAGGAACAGAGTCAAAAGATGTTCTGGTACACTTTTTCTTTTTCTTTTTTTTTTTTTTGTTTTGTTTTGTTTTGTTTCGGTTTGGTTTGTTTTTTTTTTTTTTTTTTTGAGATGGAGGCTCACTCTGTTGCCCAGGCTGGAGTGCAGTGGCACTATCTTAGCTCACTGCAAGCTCCGCCTCCTGGGTTCACGCCATTCTCCTGCCTCATCCTCCCGAGTAGCTGGGACTACAGGCGCCCGCCACCACGCCCGGCTAATTTTTTGTATTTTTAGTATTTTTAGTAGAGACGGGATTTCACCGTGTTTTAGCCATGATGGTCTAGATTTCCCGACCTCGTGATCCGCCCTCCTCGGCCTCCCAAAATGCTGGGATTACAGGCGTGAGCCACCACGCCCGGCCCACTTTTTTTAAACTAAATAGCAAATATAGATAAACTCACCTCTAATGAAGAAAGGGAAAAATAAAATACAGTAGGGTCCTAAGAAAAATACTGCCCCAAACAAGGAATAAATACATAAAGTGCATACTTCTAAAGATTTTCCCCAGAATACTTTAAACAATTTGATAACAACTTGCTTGCCCTCTGGTAGAAACAAGAGAAAAGTAGGCCCTCAGCATGATAGTAGGCAATTTTTAAACCTACCCAAATTTTATCTTTTTATTATTCCAGTGAAGGTCTCTACTTCCTTGCTCTCCTAATTATAAGGTTTTACAATTGAGATTATGCTCGCTTTCATGCTACACTTATTTTCCTTTATCTCAAGGAAGGAGTCTAGTTTTGCTCTATTCAATACAATATCTGCTAGCCACATGTGGCAATTTAATTTTTAACTAAAATTAAATAAGATTTAAAATGCAATTCTTCAGCCATACTCGCCATGTTTCAAGTGCTCATAGCCACATTTGGCTAGTGACTATTTGGAAAACGCAGATAGAAAATGTTGCCACCTAACATTAGGTATATCTCCTAATGCTATCCCTCCCTGCTCCCCCCACCACACATGGGTGCAGCACACCAACATGGCACTTGCATATATATGTAACTAACCTGCACGTTGTGCACATGTACCCTAAAACTTAAAGTATAATAAAAAAAGAAAGAAAGAAAATGTTGCCATCACCATAGAAAGTTCTACTGGACAGCACTGGTCTAGAGGAATTCCCATTTCAGTCAGGGCTGATTAAAGTCCCTTTATAATAATAGTACAGAAAGGTAATATTGCCACAGAGGATTTCTAAAACTCAGAGCCAAAATGTCTTGCCCTTTTAAATGTGACTAAAACTCCTAGTGCCATAGAGTATGGTGCAAGCAGTTCACACATAAAAAGATAGGAGCTCTGCCTGGGCATAGACGTTTATGGACACTGATGAGGTGGAACAGGAAGAGGATTAATAAAATATTGATTTTTAAAAAGTGATAACTCGTGAGCTGAATGCAAGGTACTCAGAGGCAGCGCTGAAAGTGGCATGACGTGATCACTTTAGGAGTAGTCAGGACATGTCCTAAATTCCCTTAGCCAGCTTTTCAGAGATCATCCCTAGGCTCAGCTATGAAAGGGTGGAAAGCAGGGGTAAGATTGTAGAAATGAGCACTGGAAATCATAAGATCAGGATTCTATTTCCAGTATCGAAACTCACCACTCCAGAGCCTGTGTGTGTGGTGTGCAGATGTGCACACAGTGTGCAGCCAAGGGAATGAGTGGGGACTGCTATCTCCCCACACTACACTCACTGAGCCATGCACCATGGCATAACGTTAACCCATTTATTCATATAAAAGCACCATGTGGGCTAGCCGGAGCCCAAATGAGCCTTGTGGATTTTATTTAATTCTTCTTCTCTAGCATTCCAGTTATATCTTCTGTAAAATAAATGCAATAGACTGAAGAGCTATATCCTAATTCTTGAAAACAGTGAGTATGTTTCCTCATATGACAAAAGGGACTTTGCAATTGTAATTAAATTAGGGATCCAGAGATTATCGTGGATTATATAGGTGAGCTTGATGTAATGACAAGGGTCTTTATGAAAGAAAGGCAGGAAGTCAAAGACAGAGAAAATGCTGTAACACTAGCTCTGAGGATGGAGGAAGAGGCCACAAACCAAGGAATACAAGCAGCCTCCAACTGCTGGAAAAGGCAGGAAAACAGATTCTCCCCTAAAGCCTCCAGAAAGAATACAACCCTGAGGATACATCCATCTTACACTTACGACGTCCAGAATTGTAAGATAATAATTTCTGTTGGTGCTGTTTTAAGCCACTAAACTTGTGGTCACTTGATACAGCAGAAATAGAAAACTCAACCAATGGCATGTTGAGTTATGTCTAAAATCCTTTTCAACGTAACAAACTAATTCCACAGCTTCAATTCGTTCTGAAAAAAAAAAAAAATGTAGAACATATGGCTTACTTTTCACTTAAGAAGAAACACGGCTGGGCGCGTTGGCTCACGCCTGTAATCCCAGTACTTTGGGAGGCCGAGGCGGGCGGATCACGAAGCCAGGAGATCGAGACCATCCTGGCCAACATGGTGAAACCCTGCCTCTACTAAAAATACAAAAAAAAAAAAAATACAAAAAATTAGCCGGGCGTGGTGGCAGGCACCTGTAGTCCCAGCTACTCGGGAGGCTGAGGCAGGAGAATGGCATGAACCCTGGAGGCAGAGCTTGCAGTGAGCCGAGATCACGCCACTGCACTACAGACTGGACGACAGAGCAAGACTCCATCTCAAAAAAAAAAAAATGCATTGATGAAGACAGAGCAGGAAAGGGAAGCCAGAATCCATGGTGCAGCATTTCAGCCACAAAGGCAAAAAAAAAAAAAAAAAAATCTTCTGGGTCTGAGACATGGAGCCAGTGTGAGGTGTTATCTCCAAGAGCACTTTTCAGGACCTCTGCTTTTTAGCGGGATCGCAGCCCCAGAACCGCAGCCGGGGCTTGGTGAACACTCCACTGTGCACCTCAAACACCAGCACTATCTAGTCCAGGACACTAAAACTGAAGGCCACCCCCCCTCCCCCCGACCATGATACACTGTGTTTCTCTCTTCTGGTCACAACACATAGTACTACATATTCACTTCTCCAATGTCTGCCACAAGGACTGGTTCTTATCAAAGACCACCTGCAAGGAATCTGCTCCTGCCCCCAGAATAATGCTTATCTCTGTTCCCACAGAGCATTGCTTTTCCAAATACCTCTTCACCACAGGCTTCCCATCGACCCAGAGCTCAGTAATCCCTGAAGTGGACCCCCCGGCACCCACAGATGTGCAGCAAAGTAAGAATGGCCCAAAGACCTTGAAAAGGCCTCCCATCCCACTCAATGAGTACAATATAAAGCAGTCTCTTCCCTCATAAGGCAGTCTTACTAGCTTGGGTCTAGGCATCACAAAAAGAGGTTGCACCCACAGGCAGAGTCAGGGTGGACTTCAACTGACTAGTGAACACCACTCTTGATTTCTATTGTGCTTATCTGGTCACAAAGAAATTCTTGCTGTCTTTGGGAAACACGAGAGCCTTTTTGCCCATGTCTGTGGAAGAAATAAAAGGTTGGACGTAAGAAATTGAATTATCTAGTATATTTATAAAAGACAATATAAGAAACAGGAGATTCACTCCTTCTCTTAACCTCACAATTCTGGGTGTTCTCCACTCCATGAATCCTCTCTCCAGCCCACACAAGGCTCTTCAAAGTCTCAGACCAGGGACTGGCTCTCAGACGTAGCCTGGGGCTACAAACTGACTTCTGAGCCAAGGTACAGGAAGGCTAATGAGGACCAGGAAACAGTGAGAGTTTTGCCAGTTCGGTCTTCCTGATGTTATTCTCTATGGTGAGAATGTCAGTATCTGAATTCTCAGGGCATAAATGTCTTAGACACCCTTGAATCCAAATGTTAGCAAATGTGTGAATCATTTTCCAAAACTGCCTATGAAGGCATTAATTTGGAGACAAAGTGCAGGATCATTCTCAGGCTGGGAAATCGAAGAAAGTCATTTATTAGAGTTTCTGGCATTCCCAGAGCACCATATTTCTATGGTCATAATTGAAAACTTGGGTAAAATTCATTCCATTCACCATTTTAAGGAAATTATTCAAAATATGAAGACCCTTTTTTCATTCTAGCATTATTTAAAGGGGTAAACAAGTAGACCAAATACTCATTCTGCCCACTGATTCAAGCCAGAAACCCCTCAACTGCCTTGTCTTGCTAACTTCCAGTAACCTCTTCCCCCATAAGCACTTTTCAGATCTTTATATCCCTCCAGCATCACTGATTAGAACCATGTAATCTCCCACCTGGATCTCAACAAACCTCTGCTTTATGTCTTCACAGTCCTCCTGTCCCTCTCCAAACTAGTTTTCACAAAGCAGCTAGAGCAATCATTCTAAAATAAAACTATCAATTCTCACACTTGAAATATTTCAGTGGATCCCTATATTAGGATTTGCAATCATCTGCATGAAATCCACTCCAGGGGGCTTGACCAAATGTGGGTTTTTTTCACCTCACTCCATAAACAGTCTGCAAGGAGGGAGCTTGGCACTGGTACAGTAGCTCTGCAGTGACATCCGGGAAGCAAAATTGTTCTGTCTCTGTTCTACCCTCCCTAGCGATGACTTCTAGCCATTGCTGCCGTTTGAGAAAGAAGAGTAAGGAAATAAATCAGCAGAAACTGCAAACTTCCACTCGGTATCAATTGGCCACACTGGTTCACACAGCCACTCCTATCTCCAAGGAAGTATAGAGAAAGTTGAGTATTTTAACCTTCTAGTCACTAAAGAAAAGCAAGGCAAGGAAAAAATGGGATTGGAATGAGTGTTAAGTGAGCCAACCCTCTTAACTCTTAAGAACCTTAGGACGCATTATAAGCTCCTTGACAAATGGAGCCATGTTTGATCCTCTAGCTTCATTTCTCTCAACACCCCAGTGTTGACTTCTCAATTCTTTTTGATTTTTCAATGCTTAAAACATGGCAGTATCTCTCTTACCCCATGTGTTTGCACATGCTATTCATTCTCATTCATCCTCATTTGGCCAGCTAACTGCTGCTCTTCTTCCATTCTCTACTTACATGAAATATCCTCTAGGAATGATTTCTGCCCCTCCCAACTCTAGATTAGGTGATTACCCCACTTATCAACTGTGTTGACATTGACTATTGGCTTGTGCATATCATCCACTATGACAAAGTCCTTGAAGAGGGTGACCAGGACCTGTCATGTTCGCTATTATGTTCTCAGTGCCTGGTTCAGACTCTGTCACATAGTTAGGTGTTATCATTGTTTATTGTATAAACAAGTCAGAATACTCATTGAAGTAGTTATTTGTTAATGCTATTCCTGAATATATTGGAATATGTCTTATTCTAAGCAAGTAACATTGAGCTTCCTTGTCTCAGGGGAAGTTTGTAACACAAGCAACCAAATATGTTGGAGATAATCCCCTGTTTAATATTTGTTCTCCAAAACCCTGAGCTCTTGCAGAGATTATGCTGGGACTGAAGGGAGGCAGACACATGGAGGCTTCCTGGGGGAATGAAGAGCACACCTCAGGCTGGCAGGTCTGGTGGGCATCAGGGACCTGGCTCACTTTCTGCCAGCCCTCTGGGAAAGGAACAGAAGCCCTGAGAAGATGGCTACAAAATGTACCTCTAGATCAGGGGTGTCCAATCCGTTGGCTTCCCTGGGCCGCGTTGGAAGAAGAAGAATTGTCTTGGGCCACACATAAAATACACTAACACTAATGATAGATGATGGGCTAAAAAAAGAAAAATCACAAAAAAAATTTCATAACATTCTAAGAAAGTTTGTGAATTTGTTTTGGGTTGCATTCAAAGCTGTCCTGGGCCGCATGTGGCCCACAGGCCATGGGTTGGACAAGCTTGCTCTAGATCCTTAGGACTCCCAACCAGGACCAAAATATCTGTGGCCTACTTGGCAGAAGCAGCAAAGTTACAGACATCAAGGATCCAGGTGGCCTTGGACAATGATCATCTCTGCAGTACCCAGTGGGCCTCTGAAATTTAAGTGTTAATGTGAGACTCCTAGAACCCTTACACAACCTTGAGGCAATGAATAGGGAATCCCAATGGTGACAAAATTAAAATTTTTCAGCAACTCTATAGGACAGAAGCTCAGAGGCTTATTTAATTGGATTTAAACCAAATAGAGATGTGACATTTCTTGCTCACCTGAGTTTATTGAATAAGATTTATATTCACTACATAAATGGATGGCTTAGTGATTTATGCTGCACACATGTGACGGATGAAATAATACGCAGTCATTCAAACTAACAGTGACTTACTGAGAGAGAAATAATAAACCTCACAATGACAAAGTCCTGTAAATGAAGCTTATTACCTGGTTTTATTCTCTCTGGACACCTATTTTAACCTAAAAATTTAGATCCATTCAGTCAAGATCTTTCAATACAAGAATACCTAAAATATATTTATCAAAAATCCTTACAAAAATAGCAAATGGATCCACTGAAGGTGACTGCACTCACAATATATAATGAGAACAATGTGTTTATTATACCTGTACAGTCATAATTACTGTCTACTACTAGCCTTTCAGGCTAGACCATGTGTAATGATTTGCCCCTTCTGTTTCAGCTCACTGAAGAAAAGGAGAAGCCTTAATCTGTGTAAGATAAATGAACTAGTGTCTGTTCTGGCTACATCTAGATGCTATTTCCTAAGTCCCCCAGTATTCCAAAATCCCATGCCATTCAATCTACTTCTTTGCTTTGACAACCTGATTATCAAGCCTCAGTATGTGTGCATGCACTTGCTCAAAGTAAAGCTCAGGAGGACTCAGTCTCTATTGATTTTTCTGTAACATCTGGCTTTTCCCAGGCTTTACCTGCCTGGAAAAGAGAGCTGAATCACACTGACTGAAATTCTCCATGGCCCTTCCCCTTGGCCAGAGTTATACTCGGTTATTTCTGAGAGTTTCTAGGTGTGTTCATATGAGCTCTGCCCTCTCTTGGACTTTTACTGTTGTCCACTTTTCTGAAGTTCACAAAACCTCTCTTAGGTAGTGCCTTCAGCCACACACTGCTGTCACTGCTGCCCACTGTGAGAAGCCGACGATCACTCCAGGGATCCCATCTCTAGGGCTTCCAAAGCCGCCCTCACCAGGTGCCAAGGCTTGATGTTCTCTCTTCCATTCTCAAGGCACGGAAGCTTTGCTATCTTCCCCATAAAGCAGAGTAAACTTTTTTCTCTGCCACTCAATGGAGTACCAAATCCGCATTGCTTGTCCTCCCTATATAGCTGAGTTCTCCAAAAATACAGTTTATTTGGCTTCTATGTAGCCCTGAATCTCCAAATGGCTCATGTATAGATCCATGGGGCCCAACTAGGAGAAAAACATCTGAGATATACACTAAGCTATCCTCCTGTCTCAAGTTTTTCCCCAAATGTCTCAAACAGGGACAAAAAGTCCTTGGGCAAATGAAGTCCTCCTGGTCCTGCTTCTATTTTATCAGACATGTTCTAATCCTGTTTTATGGTCTCTGCTATAAAGGGAAGGCTATAACTTGCTGGAATTTAATAGTAGATTACTTGTTTTTATCTCTCTAGTCTCAACCATCTATCCCTGCCTACTTCTAAACCACAAACACAAAAACAAAATATCTTCTCTGACAACCAGGATCCCCTGAGATTTACATAAAGCTTTAGGTAAGATTTGCAAAGTATGTGTGACTTTCTCTTTTCTACCCATCGTATGGAAAACTCTAAAGCTGTAAGTGATTATATGAGCCTTTTCCTTGTATTGTCCTCTATGCACAATTGAGCAAAATGAACTGATCTAAAAATTACATCTCAGAGCCCAGAGACTTTAATCATAAGTTAATCACAAATTATTGACTCATTTATTTTAAGAAGCTGTGTCCTGTGCATTGTAACTTTTCTCAAATATTCCCCACCAGGAGAAAATACACGTGTCCCCAAGTTCCATTCAAAATCTCACCACATCCGAATACTTGACCCCTGTTCCATCCACAATCTTCCCCTCCTCTATTTCAAAAGTAAAATAAATCACTCTATTAGTTTTTACTCCTGTGGTTCAGTATTCCCTAATCCGTTACAACATATATCTCATTGGAATATAGTTGTTCATATATCTTCCCCTCCTGTAGGCTACAAGGACTGAGACTGCATCGTCTTCACTGAATCAGTGATTCATGAATTCACTTATTCAATAAATATCTTCTTTCACTATGTGCAAGGCACTGTGCTAGGCTCATTAATCAGTCCTCTATCTCAAGAGACAGTAAATGACTAATTTTTACCTAAGCAAAAGGGAAGAAAAGAGTTAATTAAGAGATATAAAGGACTTGCTCACTGAAAAACAATTTTTTAAAAAATGCAGCATGCACCTGTAGTCTCAGCAACTCTGGAAGCTGAGGCAGGAGGATTGCTTGAAGCCAGGAGTTAGAGACTGATGTGTACTAAGATGGTGCCTGTAACTAGTCACAGCCTAGACAACAGAGCGAGACCCCATCCTTTAAAATCTAAAACAGAAAGAATTGCCCAGCTCCTCTCTCAAAAAAAACACTTCATTCCTTAGTTGATTCCTCCAAGTATTTCTTCCATGATACATTGAGCTGTTCAGCCAGTCTATGATGCTTCTCATCTCTCCAAATCCCTTAAAGCAGGAGTCTCTAGCCCACAAGCCGTGGACTGGTATCAGTCTGTGGCCTGTCATCATGGCCTCATGGTTTGGAGGGGAGGTTCTCTCTCCCTCTTTTAAGTGAACTCTGAAAATAGACATAAAATCTTTTCTAAATTCTCCAGAACACAGCTAAGTCCATCCTATTATATAGTAAATAAAACATCACTCAATTATCTTAAGAGAAAAAACAATGCAAAGAGAAACTTAGATCTGGTTCTTGGATATGAGTATTCTTGGAACCCACAGGTTCTGGCTTCTCCTCACATCACCTCAGCCCACTTCTCTCACAACTCAAGGGATGCCCCGAGGCAAGAGCCAAGGAAGACTCTGAAACATTTCTATCCTCCTTCTCCAAGCCTAGGCCAGAGAAATCAAGTACCTAAGATGGGAATGAGTTCCCTCTCCTTCCTGCTCCACATCGTCCTGTGAATTAAGATTATCCTCTTCCCAGAATGATCTACACTGGGAATGCCTACACCCTTTGTGTGAAACTCAAGATCTGCCTTTTTGTGCAGCCTTACCCATGAACCCAAACTCAGAAGGTAATAGCCCAGCCACACGGTGACAGATAAGCACACAATTACAATTAGAGGGGACAGGTGGATACCTCCCTACACTATCAGCCCCTGTGACCTGCTTCTCCAAATCAGCTTCTTTTATTACTCTATTTCCCTTCTCTTGGCCATAAACCTCACTTCCCGTTGGGCACTTTGTCCCATTACACTCAACTTGCCTTGGACCTGTTTGTTTGTTTGTTTGTTTTTCACCTTTGACTTCAGAACATCCAAGCTAGAGCATTTTGCTTGTCCACCCACACACACGTGCATGCACACACATATACCACCTGAAAATAGCCAAGAGTGAACAATATATCCTGCAGGAGACCATGGATTATTACATCATAAAGCAAACCTGCCACAAACATGAAATGTCTTACTAGTTTTGTGTTTTATCCTAAAATGAGTACACATGTTGCATTCTGATTTCTAACATACTGATTTTTTTTGTGTTCCGTTTAGGTTTAAAATCACTCAAAATTGCATTAAGTAACCCAACCATGTCCTATCTCTCTTGGGTAAGAGCTGAGGCTGATATATAGAGCATGTCGCTTTTAAGGTCTGGACTGTACTGAACTGAGCTGATACTTGACAAATCAGATTCAACAACCAGGCAATTGCTGTTGTCTGTCTGGTATTATATTTCAAGAGTCTAGGCTCCCTCATTAGATATAAATAGAATCAGATTTTGATGGTGGTGGTTTAGTGTGTTATGGAGAAAAAGTTATTTGTTTGTTTGCTTTTGTTTTATTTTTATGTCAGTGTAATCACCCAGGTGAGAAACCAAAATAATGCTAATGAGGTGCCCACCTTTTCAACTTCCTCTTGGTGAAAATTTTGATCAGCATATTTTCTTACTGAGAAATCAAATAGTTTTTGTCAAAGTGATTCTGATCCACTGGTCAGTTTATTTTACTATTTTTGAAAAATCATACCAAATTTATTTTAAGCAAAAAAAGATGGTAATGTTCTTTATTTTACTATCAAAGTTATAATTTGTATCACATCCACATGAATAAACAATTTCAAACGACCCATAGTCTTCACAATCAGTTTTCTTTCATCAGTTCTCAAACATCATCTTCATTGCGGTGTGTTTGTTATATGCCATAAAAACTTCAGTAGTTTTGCCTTACAGTTGTTTACTGTGAGTATTCAAGCACTTACAAATTGCTAAATAAGTAAAATTTGTAGTCCTCTCAATTATTAAGATAAGAATGCAATCAATTTAACCCATCTGGAAGTTTAACCTTTTGGAAGACACTTTTTTCTGTAAACTTAAGTAATCAATCTTTAGTTTGTAAACTCTAACCAACACCTTTTCAAACTAATTCAGTATGAATATATATGGCTGGTAAGTAAAAATAAACAAACAAAAAGCCGTTTTCAAAACTAGTTCCCTATTCATAATTAATTTACCTTAGAAAATAACTTACAATAGGTGAAGACAAAAAAAAATTATTTGAGGAGAAAAATCTTTCCCTTTCAAAAATTTTTCAAGTATAAGAAATATTTGTGCAAAAATTATAGCCAAACCTAAACTAAGTAAGTTACTTTTAGTTAAATAATTTCAAAACCAAGACTATAAAAATTGCCTCAAATTTTTACAGGAAAAAACTTATATTTTGAAAGATGGGTAAATGTGAATATTCTTCCTAAGATTTAGGATGGAGTCTCGAAAAGTAAGAGTGCAGCTAAGTGTGCAGATTTTGAAAAAAAAATGTTTTCCACTCATTCACATTGAAACATAATAAAATCTGTATTTGGATAGGCATCTAAGAATATCCTAAACCATTTAACTTTAAATTTGCTGTTTACTGCCAATTAGCAACGACAAATGCTATTTCTGTCATCTTCTCTATTTAGTCCATGAGACCTAACCATGCCAGCCACACTCTTCTCTGATGACTGCTTTTCTGAATTTCCCTGACGATCCTACTCATTTTTGGTGATTTCAAGCTTGCACTGCAACCTGTCTTCACTCAAACAAGTCCACCTTGTCATTTGAGTGCCATTTATAAATGTTCATAATTTTAAGAGAGAAATGAATAATGACAGTAAAATAGCAAAATTTGGAAATGTGGTTTTGTTTTCTTGAAAGTATACAAATTAAACAGAGCTTTAGATAAATATTTGATCAATTCAACTATGGGAGAAATTTGAAATAAATTGTGGAATTAGTCTGTGAGAAAGTGAAAAAGATAAAAACATGGTCCACGGATCCAGCTGCATATGCCTGGATCTGTGAGATTTCACCTCCTTCCTTCCCTTCTTGCATACACTCCCACAACCCAGGCAGTAGAGAAACTGGGATCAATGATCCGCCCAGGGATGTACACCTGACCCAACCTAAACCAGACCAGATCAGTTCAACTTTCTGGAGTAAAGATGTGAGGTGTGAGCCTGGAAGCTGCCAGTGACCAGTTTCCAACTACATAAAAAAAAACAGGCATGAAAGGATGAAGAGAAATGGAGAAAAGCAAAGGTGACAGAAAGCCCTGGCAGCATCCTTGAGGCCCAGCCACACCTTTTTCCTCTTAGCAAATTGCTACCTTGGATCAATAGAGTCCTGATTTGTCTTATGGTGGTTTATGTTAGGTACCCTCCCAACACAACAAACAAAACATAATATTAAAAAACAGCTCTCCCTTATCCTCTCTGTATCTACTTAATTCAGCATTTACAGAACATGTACTCTTTATAAAGTTCTAGGGTTTGCATTTTGAAGTAGCCTCACTTATAGATTAATCTAACTAGACACAAAGCTCTCTGCTCTCAAAGCACTTATAATCCAGCAAATAATCCTGCAGCAGTCATATTTGAGCTGGTTTTCAAGATGTGTAAGGAATTTTCCAGTTGTATGAGGCAGGCATATGCATTCAATCTAAGAAACACACATCATACAAAGGCAGAGGCGCAAGGCTGCATGACGTTTGGGAACAGCAAATAACTCTGTATTTCTGAGGCTTAACATATGGAGGAAATGGAAAGAATGGAGAAACAGATAGGCATAAACTCATAAAAGGCTTTGAAGGACCTGCTAAGGGATTTGGATTGATTATTCCTCTAGGTCAGGATCTCCAAAAAGGAGTTTGCACAACCCAGGCAGGGACAAGGTGGTTCCATGTTTTTATCTTTTTCTCTTTCTCAAGGAACCACCTTGTCCCTGCCTGGGTTGTGGTAAAGACAAGGGACCACCCACATAATTCATTCAGGCAAGATCAGCTACATAATTCATAGGTCTCAGTGTAAAATAAAAATACAGGGCCACTTGTTCCAAATATTTAATCATTTCAAAATTGCAACAGCAGAGCATTAAACCAAGTATGGTGCCTTTCTGTACACAATTACACAGGTTGCACATTGATAAAGTTGGCCTGCATCCTGGGAAGAAAATACTGGAACTACCTTATATTTATTTTTATCACATTATTTCCTAATTTTCAATGCCTTATAATGTACATAATTATATTTTATACATATATGTAATTCACAATTAAATGACTGTTTTAGCACATATCTATCATTTACTAATAAATGACTATATTTTAGTACATATATGTAATTCACAAATAAATGAATATATAAATATTTGTAGAGTGTGCCTAAAATTTATAACTGATAGTACATGTAATCAACCAAGGTTAAGGACTCTGCTATCTTCCTGAGACTGAGCCCAAATCCCCAATGGAGAGAGTCTAGCTATGCTGGCCTGGAATGTAAAGGGGAGTAGGAAGAGAAGGTAAAAGAGAGAGAAGAGACAGAGAGACAGTGGCAGAGGAAGGCAGAGAGAAACTCTAGCAAAGAGAGAGAATGAAATTCTAGCTCTTCTTATACTCTAATATCATTTTCTAAAAGCAAATAAAGGCACTTTTTTAATTCAGTAAACCAAAAACTATGAGAGTCATCAAATCTGACCCATCAATTAAGATCTCTCCTTCTCGGATTAGAAAGGATGAATAGTGAGAAACAAGAATATTAAATATTTCTGCATTGCCCTTCTTGTATTATTTCTGCTGACCCATTGGGCTGAGTAGGATTCATGGTAAATTGGAGCCAAGGCTATTCTCCCCAAGTAAGACAACCAAAGCTATGTCAGGGATGTCCTGATCACTCTCTCATTTCCACTTTTCAGTGCGTCAGTCTGGAACCAGTGAGGCTCCTGTTCAGTCACAGGAACTGCCTTCATAGTGTTTCCCACAGAAGCTCATGAAGCAGGTTAGAATATTGCAGTAACTGAAAGGCCATATGATCCAGGAATTGAATCTTTATTCTATGTTTTTAAAAAATGTTTAATATTTACTCCACTTTTAAAAAGGAAAATAAAACGTAAATGTCTATTACTGAAAGAAAGAAGCCAATATGAAAAGGCTACATACTAGATAATTACAACTCTATGACAATCTGGAAAAGACAAAACTATGGAAACAGTGAGAAAATCCATGGTTGCCAGAAGTTAGCAAGAAGGAAGGGATGAATAGGCAGAGCACAGCAGATTTTTAGAGGAGTGAAACTATTCCATATGATACTACAATAGTGGATACATGTCATTATATATTTGTTCAGACCCATAGAATGCCCAACACCAAGAGCAAACCCTAACATAAACTATGAAATTAGGGTGATAATGACGTGTCAATGCAGGTTCAAGGGTACCACCACGGTGCAGATTGTCAATAGTGGGGAAGCTGTACACGCGGAGGGACCAGGGCATATGGGAACTCTGTATTTTCTGCTCAGTTTTGTTGTGAACCTACAACTTCTCTTAAAAAATTATTATTTTTTTAAAGCAAGATATTAAAGCAAGATATTATTTTTTAAAGCAAGATACATTTTTAGAGAAATGCCAATGATTCTTTAAACTACCTGTGATCCCTTCCTTTTCAAGAAAACCACGTTAACACTTTAGTTTGACACTCTTTAGTATTGTCATGTCTTTAGTATATGTGTGTGTGCATAGGCTTTCCTTATAAAATGGGAAAATACGAGTATTAATACACTTTCTTTTTAATGAAAATGTAGCATAGGTATATGTCTATGTCAGAATATTCAAAGACACAATGAAGTGAACTTTATTGTAATCACCATGATGGGTCCTGTGGATCGCTCCACTCACTCATTCTCTTCCCACCCATGCGGCAGGAATGATGATAAGCTAAACACTACATTCCCCAGGCTACCTTGTAGTTCACATTCTGGACGTCAATCAGAGTCTGTCAATTCAGTGAACTTACATGAAATGTGGAAGATGTAATTGTGGTGGGGGCCCTTTTCCTCCTCTCTGTCAGGTAGTTTTGGCTGGCTAACAAGGCCATGGGAACATGAGGTTTCCTGGTTGCCATGTACCAGTGCCCATTCTCCAGGACCCTAGATCTTGAGAAATAGCTGCTACTGTTTCATGATTCAAACTCTCTGCCTTGGATGGTAGCTATGGGATTATGTTCATGAAATTGGAATTTCTGTGGTGGCTTCAAAGGAGACATTGGTGTGTCACTTCTCAATTCTTCTAGGAGACATTTTATTTTCAGAGGCCAGACAAGAGCCTACTTAATTTAGTTCTTCTATTAATTTGGGCTGGACACAGTGGTTCATGCCTGTAATCCCAGTGCTTTGGGAGGCCAAGGCAGGAGGATCTCTTGAGCCCAGGAGTTCAAGGCTGCAATGAGTTGTGATCACAACACTGCACTCCAACCTGGATGACAGAATGAGACTCTATCTCAAAAAGTGAAAAATGAAAACACTTAACTCTCCATATGAAATTATTTCCCACTTAAAATATTTAAAATAGTTTCTCCTTTCTACATTGAATACTAACTGACACAATTCAATCACTTTAAAATGTTTATAATAAAGTAATAATAGAGTTCCCCCTCTGCCTATTTATTGTAACACAAACACAATCCTTTCCAATTTATTTTGTCTCTATACAGATCTACCTCTTATCTATCTGCTTGTCTATCAACTGTATGTCCGTACAAATAAAAATGCTCTTGTGTTGCAAAATTGAATTATGCTGCACATACTAATCTGCAATTTGCTTTTTTCCCTGAGCATTTTTCTTGAATGGTACATGTAGATCTAGTCTACTATTTTTAAATAGCTGCACAATATTCCATAGTATAGTGATAGCACAATTTATTCAATCATATTCGAGGATTTCCCTGTTGATGAACACATGTGTTTTCCAAATGTTTGCTGTTAGAATGCTGTAATGAATATCTTTTTATGTACCACCTTAAGGACTTTGATCTTATTGCTGTGAGATAAATTTCTTTAAGTAGAATTAGTGGGCCAAAGAATATGAGCCTTTCAAAATTTTAATACATACTGTCAAATTAAATTCCAACAAGCTTCTACAAATTTACACTCTCAGCACAAATGCATGAAATGGCTTATTTCCCCATTAAACTAGTGATAACTGGATAGTAAAAACTTTTTTTGCCAATCTAATAACAAAAAAGTAATATACCATTGTTGTCTCTAAATTGCTTTTCTTAGATTACAAGTAAAATCAATGTTTACTGGGCATCTGCATTTTATTTGTGATGATTGTCCTTTCACATCTACACTTTGCCATTTCTTTTTTCCATCTATTTGTAAGAACCTTAAGTATATTAAAGATATTAGCCCTTGTCTGATACACACACATACACACATGTGCACACACACGCACGGAGAGAAAGAGAGCAGAGGTAATATTCTTCTAGTTTGTCATTTGGTATTTGTTTCTGTTTATATTAACTTTGCCATCGCAAGGTTTTTAGGTAGCTATGGGTAACTGTGTTGCTTAGAAAAGTCTCCATGACTTTGAGATTTTACAAATATTTTCCTAAATGTTTTAATACTTTTGGTGTTTTGTTGTTTTATATATAAAGATTTAACCCATCAAATATTTAGTTTTGTAGATGGTTAAAAATTAAGATGTAACTTTATTTCAAGTGGATAGACAATAGTTCCAGCCCTAATTATTGTCTGAACCATTCTTTCCTCCATTGAAATGGATTACTGTACTACATATGTACCTGAATCTGTCTCTGAATTCTTATTTGTTTCACTGATTTATTGTCAATTCCTGTTTTAATGCCATATTGATTTGATTCTAGTGGCTTTATAGATATTAAGTTCTGGTATCTATTAAAAAAATCCCTACTATTATTTTTCTTTTCAAAAATTTCCTGGCATTTATTACATATTTATTCTTCAAAATCAATTTCAGATTTATTTTCTTTGATTAATATAAGCTGGAAATTTTATTCAAATCATAGTAAATGTATGCATTAATTTAGGAATGATTGACATTCTTGGAATTATTGAGACTTTATAATATGAAGTCTCTCATCCAGGAGGATGTCATGTCCCTCCAATTTATTCATGCCTTGTCCTTCAATAACACTCCCTTTTCCTTCATATGGTTCTCGTGACCCTTCTATTAAGTTTTTCCTTGAGAGATTGACAGTTCTGTAGACCATGACAAGCTAGCCTGGGCTCAGGTCTCCTTCCCTTGAGCTGAACTCTAGAGAAACCACAAAAGTGAAAGGGATCCCAATAACAAAAAAAAGTAGGGGGAAATACTTGGGAAGAACAGAGGTGACAGAACACCAATGTGATAGAAAAAAAGGTTAGGGCAAAAGGAAAACAGGTCCTACAACTGGGGAAGGGACTGGGAAACCACTTTCTAACTGGGTCTTTTATTGTCTTTCCCACATTGCCCTGAGAGGATTATTATTCATTCTATCAAAGTGGGTTGGTGAGAAAAACTGCATCCCAGCCCAGCACCAGCACCAGCCTGAGTTACATCAGGGAGACTCTAGCTGGGGTGAAATGCTCATAAGAAGAAGTTCACAGAGTCTGGCCAATTACTGAGCATCCTCTTCTCCTCCCTTCCTCTCTTGCCTCACCCATATAAGAATCGGTCACAACAGAGGAGGACATTCTCTGGAAAACTGAAATTCTTGGGACAGAGGTGTTAGGTGGGTAGGGAGTCCCAAAGGACAGGGCTATCTAGTGGCAGAAATGAAGTAAACAAAATAATTGAGAACTTATTACAACACTAGAAGCTTTCCACACTGAGATATACTCCGTTCCCACTCCCAAACTCACCTAGAGGAGAACAAGCTGGAATAAAGTACATATGACCATCAAAGTACAGATGACCTGTCAAGGTGGTTGATAATTCTAAAGGAGTATGTGTTTGCACAGAAAAAATCTAACATAGCAGGCCTGAGGTTGCTACCATTAGAAATGCCTATCTGCAAACCTAAACTTTCCCTTTTGCCATAAGAAAATGCAAGGGTGCTCTAAAAAAATAAAATAAAATAAAATATAAAATAAAAAAACCATAGAGTAGGTATCATACTTAATCTCAACTTATTGAAAGCATTCCTCTTCACATTAGGAACATGAAATGGATGTCTACAGTTACCATTTTCTTTTAAGTGAAGGTACTAGACAGTAGAATGAAACAAAAAATGATTTAGGATCTATAGCGATAAAAATAAATGAATAAATAAATGAGGAGAAAATAACACTTTTCACTTAAAAGTAGAAGGAATGATGGAAATGGAAAGTGACCATTTGATAAACTATCATAGTAATAATTAATCTATTCAAAAAACATAGATGGATGCTATAACTAGTGAGTGAAAGTATGATGGGAAATGATATATTTACCTTGTCTTAAAATATCTCCTTACTACAAAATTATTAATTACAAGAAGTAAGTTTCAATGGAGAAAAACATAAAATCACTTTAATCTAATGATCAAGTAATGAGAAAAGTCAAAATTGTGTCTCCCTTGATAGAACGCAATGAGAAGAAAACAGCCCCAATTCTGTGATATTTCTGCCAAAAATTCATAACCTGAATCTAATCATTAGAAGACATCAGACAAACCTGAACCAAGGAATATTCTGGCTACAGCCTTCAGGTGTTAAAGTTTTGAGAGTTAAAGAAAGACTGGAAAGGATTAGGAAATGCTCTAGAAATCAAAGGTGACTGAAGAAACATGACAACTAAATGCAGTGTATAATCCTGGTTTGTATCTTTTTGCTATAAAGGACATGATTGGATAATTGGTGAAAGTTGAATGGGATATGTAAATTAGGTAACAGTGATATATCAGTGTTAATTTCCTGATTTTGATGGTTGTATTGGGGTCATGTAGGAGAAGGTCTTTGTTTGCTTGAATTACACACTAAAGTATTTGGAGATGATGGGGCATCATGTCAACAACTTACTCTTAAATGATTCATAGAAAATATTTTATATAAAGTTCCAAGACAGCCACAACTAATCTATAGAATTAGAAGTTAAAGTAATGGTTACCTTTGGCTGGAGAAATTGTGACTGGGAAGGGGATGAGGGGCTTATATGATGTCTTCTAATGATTAGATTCAAGTTATGAATTTTGGGCAGAAATATCACAGAATTAGGGCTGTATTCTTCTCATTACTAGAATTACTAGATCTGGGTAATGGCTCCACAGGTATGTTTGCCTCGGGAAAATTCACCAAGCTACATACTTGTGATTTCTGCATTTTTCTTATGTATGTTACACTTCAGTTTAAAAACAAAAGAGGTCCTAGCCTCCTAAACATCAATAAATCAGCACATGTGTTAAACATACACACACACACACACACACACACACACACACACAGCAGAAATTTCCCTGTCAAGAAGCTGATTGTGCTGCAACATTTTCAACATCTTTGAGGAAAATTCACCAACACGTATACTGCTTCATACTGTGGAGACAGCATTTGAATTATTTGTATGTCTTTGAAAAATTTACAGATCTGTAGTGGTCTGCAACTGTTAGACCTCTCCTGAAGCTACCTGATCCCCTATCTATCCCATGTATTCTTAATAATCTTTTAATTTCCATTTTCCTGCCTGCTTTATTCCCAGAAGCATAGTGCTGAAATAAATGTGGACTCTGTCTCTGGACATTCCCTCCTAAGGAGCAAGCTACCTCACATTTATAACAGGCTGTTCTGTGAGCAGAATTATGGTCTAACAACTCCTTGCTCTTTAAGTATTTTTCCATCCTCAGCAGAATCCAAAGCCTTTCTTAGCTGCTGCTTCCTTCCATAGAATTAATTAATTCATCAAATATTTATTGAGAACATACTAAGAACCCATGCCATTCTAGAAACCAAGAATACAGTAGGGAACAATGTCTCTACTTTCAGGGAATTTACAGTCTAGTGGAGAAGCCAAACTGTAAAGAAACAACATTTTTTAGGTAGTAATATTTGGTTAGAAAACAATAACAGGATTCTGATCTGAGACAGAATGATGTGAAGCCAGCCAGCCACATGAGGCTCTGAAGAAAGAGTGCTTTGGGCACAGAGAACATATGCAAAGGACTTGAGACGGAAGCAAAGCAAGCATATTGAAACTCACTGCTATACAAGTTCCAGGTGACCGTGATTTTGTCTGATGTGGGCGTGGGATGTTGCTATTTCTGGTTTTACTGCTTATCCAAAGCATCTAAAGCTAGTGCCTGTCACATCATAGTCATTCAATATATATATGTGGAAGAAATGATCAGACAAAACGGCAGAGGGGCTGGAATTCAGAGAGTGAGAAAGAAGCGTGACAATGTTACAGAAGGAGCAGAGGTCCGAAAACACAGGGCCATGAGGGCCAGGTGAAGGGTTTGCAATTTATACAAAAGGCAATGGGAAACTTTTGCAGGTTTTTCATCAGGAAGAGACTTGATCTTACTTACATTTGAAAAGATCATTCTCCTTATTTAATAGAAATGGGGAAGCCTGAATGAAAAACCTTCTTCTTTGAACTCAGCTTCCCAGCAAAGGGCCTGTAGACTCCAGCTTAATTAATACTGCATGGTTGGTGCTTCCAGCCTTTACTCTCAGGAGTCCAGCAGCAACGATTGTGTCCTGGACTCAGCTCCTCCCCAGCCACCACCGTTCCTCAGATTGAGAGTTTCCAGGCCCAAAGCAACTTGGGTTATTCAATGATACAGAAACCTTTCCTTCCTCTTCTTTTCCTCAAAGGCGTGATCTGATGTGCTCCATCTAGTGCCCCACCTCCTTTCTCTCCACGGCTCCTCTGTTCTTTTGAAGGGAACCCCGTTGCTGGGTTTTGAAAGCTACAGCCAGTTGTCCCTACAGATCCTGTTCCTCTTTATTTATTTATTTGTTTATTTATTTTTTGAGATAGAGTCTCACTCTGTCACCCAGACTGGAGTGCAGTGGCGCAAACTCGGCTCCCTGCAACCTCCACCTCCTAGATTCAAGCGATTCTCATGCCTCAGCCTCCTGAGGAGCTGGGATTATAGGTGTGCACCACCATGCCTGGCAAATTTTTTTTTATTTTTTTGGTAGAGATGGGGTTTCGCCATGTTGCCCAGGCTGGTCTCGAACTCCTGGCCTCAAGTGATCTGCCTGCTTCGGCCTCCCAAAGTGCTGGGATTACAGGCATGAGCCACCACACCCGGCCAGATCCTGCTCCTCTTACCCCCTGTAGGGCCAATGTGGTCGGATCACAGTATCTTCCTTTCCTTTTCCATTTCCTGTTCTTTTGAGGTAGAATAAGACCTTTTAAGTGGATTTTGATCCTCCATGCGTTTCTCATGTCCTCCTAAAAATCTGAATGAGAGTTTTCTGAGTACATGCCAAATTTCTGAAGCTTCCTTACCCTCTCACTGACTCTTCTGTCAGTGTCTGAATCAACCTGTTTCCTGTAGCTACAACATTCTAGATACAGGGCTTTCAAATTCTCCCCTTATGCTTTAACTTTGTGATAATTTCTACGATTTTTTTTTCAGTTCAAGCTGACACATTCTCCCCATACAATCAGGTGTCCCTTCTTCATTATCTACCCATTGATGGATCCCTTCACCATACTGAGGCTCTGACCCAGAGCCTGGGTAATTGAAATCATGATCACTAACAATAATATTAGTCATAAAGCATAGATAACATGCATTAAGCACTAGTTTGTGCAGTGAAATGAGCCCTATACTATCCCCCATTTAAAAGACGAGGAAACCTGAAGAATACAGCATTTAAGTCATTTACCTAAGGTCACCCAGCCATTATAAGATGAAACCAGGACCTGAACTCAGTTAGTCTGGCTATCTTAACCCTTGAGGGTGAGATGGAGCAGGGACCCCACTTAGAAGCCTGCCAGCCCACATCCCTCACCCATGCACGGAAATAAAGGAAAATCTTGAGCTCCTTCAAGGGAAATTCCAGGTACCTAGCTAGCCCGGAGAATAAATAAGCCACTTGATAAGCAAGAAGGTAATAGTAGCTTAAAGCAATAGCCAAGGAAATTAGAATCATAGGATGTTTGGTTCCCCTACAGAAACTAAAAATAACATCCTAATATATGTTCCTGAGTTGTTTTTCAGAAACCCGACCCCCGACCTAATGCCATTATCTGAGATCTCTGTGCCAGTGGATGGAAAATGCTGTCTTCCTCAGATGACCTCAGATAGTGGGGAACTGAGGACTGAACACTGACTGCTGTTCTTTGTTCTAAATTTCTTCCTGAGAGGCCTGAAGAAGGTCATGCCCATAGGCCAGAGCTCAATATTTCTGCTGATTCCAAGTTTTTAGACAAATCTTAACCAATCACATATCAGAAAATTTTTGAATCCACCTATGATCTTTGGCCCTCCCAACTTGAGATGCCCCCCTTTATAGGCCAAACCACTGTATGGCCTCCATGTGTTGATTTATGACTTTGCCTGTAATCTCTGCCTCCCTGCCTTTAAAAACCCTTCCATGTAAGTCATCAGGATGTTTGGGTCTCAGATTCTCCTTGTTTGGCATCCTGCAATAAAGACTTCACTTTCTCTCACTGCAAATCCTGTTGTCAGCATTTGGCTTTGCTGCACCAAATGGGCAGACCCAAGTTCGGTTGAGTAACAGGGGTGGAGAGGAAAGGCAGGCTTTAAGAAACTGCAGATGAGGCATATAAATGTACAGATTATGCCTTCAAAGTCCCTCTTTGACCCCAAACATGAGTAAAGCCTAGAGAGGAACAGGATCTATTTCTGACTTTCAGACCCAGGCATCAACAATACAAAGGCCAAAGATTCCATGTATCAGGACTCAGTTTTTTTTGAAATGAGCCTGCCCCAGCTCCTGCAGAACTTCACAGCTTTTAGAGTTGGAGCTCCAGGACAAGTCTGCCCTGATTCTAAAAGTAAACCCATCCCTGATGAGGAAAGACTCTTTGTGCTATCTGTGAGAGACTGCCCGCTACACTGTTATTCCTCTTACAAGTCTGAAGTCCTGCCCAGGCTCCACCCTGGCTGTTTGCAGGTGAGAATCTCTCCATAGAGGAGCTTCCCTCTCTCTTCATGGTACTCTTAGAGTTTCGAGGAAACAGTATCACCTCTTTGCCTGTTTAGAATAGACTGAGAAATAAATACTTGAATAAAAATCACAACATCAGCCTTGTGGCTAGCAATGCTTGATTTGAAGGACCCAGCTCAGATCTCAAGTGAACGTGGCCTTCCTAAAACATTTTCCCCTGAAGATCTACGCTTCAGGACAGAACTGCAATGAGAATCTCCACTTGCTTCATACCTAGTGAAGAGGGAAAAGTCCCAGAGCCCCAGAGATAGATGTCATGCGTAGGTGACCTTGGACCTCTTTGCTGGAAACCGATGGATATCAGACATGGGACATGCCACTAGTCTCAAGGAGAGGAGCCAGACAGAGGAAAGGAAAGCTTCCCAGACTGTCGCCCTCTCCAAAAGAACTCAAGACCTGATCTTGTCTGGTGCTGCTGGTATTGTTAACTGTGTCTTCCCCAGCATTCTGAGTCATCCTTTTAAGAGAGACATAAAGACACAAATACGAAAAAGTGCACGTGGGAGAGTCTGTGACAATGAAATTGGTGGAGGTGTGGAGTGTGTTAGTCTGTTTTGCATTGCCATAAAGGAATACCTGAGGCTGGGTAATTTATAAAGACAAGGGGCTTAATTGGCTTCAGTCTTCAGGCTGTACAGGAAGCATAGTGCTGGCATCTGCTTCTAGCAAGGGCCTGAGAAAGCTTACAATCATGGTGGAAGGCGAAGGGGTGTTACTGTGTCACATGGTGAGAACAGGGACCAGAGAGGGAAGAGAGAGATCACAGGGTCTTTTAAACAACCAGATCTTATATGACCAAACTGAGCGAACTCACTCATCACTTAGGGGATGGCACTAAATCACTCATGAGGGATCTTCCCCCATTATCCAAACATCTCCCACCAGGCCCCACCTTCAACATTGGGAACCATATTTCAACATGAGATTTTGAAGTGACAAACATCCAAACCATTTCTGGGGATCATTTCAAAGGGGAGTTGAAAGAGGCCGAACCTGACTGGAAATTCTTAGTGTTACCTAAGTCCATCAGCCAACTTGCAAAGATTCCTAGGGAGCCTAAGTGTGGCCAGGTAGGGAGAAAGGAGACAAACACAATGCACCCCTCACACTGTATTTGAATAAATAGTGAGACTGGAAAGTACTAAAATATAAAAGAAAATTATCTAAAGCATGCCAAAGATTTATGTCAAAAAAATTTAAAAATTAATCACAGGAAAATTTAGAAAACTTTAGACAGTAACTGCATTAAACTTTTAAGTAAATTGAAGAAAAGAGAATTAATGAAAAATAGTTGGAAAAAAAATACTAAATCTAAGAAAGAATTTAAGGAAACTCAAAAAGCATCACAGAATTTTCAATGGCATTAGAAAAAGCAAGGATCCCAATATGCAAAGCAGAAAATAAATCAGTAATATGGAAGAGAGATTTGAAAAAATAAAAGCTTAAAATATAAGGATGCAGGACATAGAAAAAAGTGACCTGAGGGATGATAAATAAGAAAACAAAAACCAATAGAAATTTCACCTAATGAAAATTGGCCAACCTTAAGAAAGAAAATAGAACAAATTAAACAACAACTACAAAACATGTCTTAGATTTCTTGAATCTTCAAACAGAAAGGATTTAAAAAGTTAAAGATAATTCTAATTTATAACGACCACATTCTAATGATGAGGGCAGAATGCTGGAAAATACTCCTGTATTCCTTAGTTAATACAATAAAGCACAATAAACTATGGTAGGTATATGGATAAAGGCAAATGAAAATATTGGCAGAACTATACTTGGACACGTGCTGTCTTTTTTAGGAGAGAAAGTCTGGCTCATTTGCTCTTAGACAGACATAAAGGCAACAGCTGTCAGCTTTGGCAGAACATTGGAATCACTTGAAGAGCTTTTAAAACATGGATGCTTGGGTCTCACCTCCAGGAAATCAGATTTAATTGGCCTGGGACGTAGCCTGGTGATTCTAAGCCATGAGTGGGACTCTCTGCTCTGCACTGGCCCTTGTGCTGATGAAAGCAGGGTGAAGAAAGAAGGGAAATAAATACAGGACCCTTGGGGTGAGACAGCCATGTATGCAGGACAAAAAGACCTCAGAGCCAAAGTCAGGGAAATGTCAGGTGTAATCCCAGGAGGAATCTTTGGGACCTGCAGTCGGGCCTCAGGGCCACCACTAGGGCTTGGTGAACTCTTTCCCGTGCACTTCATATGTCAGCATCCACCAGTCTGGGACATTAGGACTGAAGGCCGCACCAACATAGATGGCATTAATCTCATCTGGCTGTCTAATCTAACCTAATATCTAATCTCACAAATTCCCACATGTTCACATCTTCAATATTTCCCACCAAGGACTGGTTTGTGTCAAAGCTCTCAGTGAAGGAATCCTACTCCTGCCCCAGGATGATGCCTGCCTCTGTCCCCACAGTGTATCCGTTCTTCAGACTCCTCCTCATCATGGGCTTCCCATCCACCCAGAACACCATGATCCCTGAGGCGGACTCCAGTTTACATGGAGGTACACAGTGCAGGAGAACACTTAGGAGACTTGAAAACTATCCCACTTCCACCCACGGATGTGCTGTAGCCTCCGGTCTTTTCCTTAGACAGGAGGATTCATTATCTAGTCCTCATGGCATAAGAAAAAAAGGCTATGTTCCCAGGTCAGGTGCATATAGACATGGAGACACACAATAAAGGCCTTGAGTGCCTTCTTTAGCTCTGCAGTCAGGATCACAAAGGAATTGTCTGACTCTGGGAAAACACAAAACCCTTTTTGTTCACATCTGTAGGATAGAAAGCAGAGAGAGAAAAAGTGATCAGTTAAGCTTGTCAGGCCACAAAGATGTATTCCTCGCAACGTACCCAGAGATTGGACTTAGAAACCACAGCCTGAACTCTGTCCCAGACCACAACCTCTCACCCATGCTGGCCCTTTTCCCTAACTTGGCTTTGCACAGTCATATTTACAGGACAAGATCTCAGCCATCAGCGGAAGCAATGCCTCCCTGTCTGAGAGAAAGCACTGGGAGGCTGATGAAAACCAGGAAACATGGAAAACTCCATGTTTAGAGACGAGGAAACTCCGTGTTCCCTCCCTGCTATCGGCGTGCCTGGAATTTGGATCATTCTCTTGAAAAAAAGTATCAGTGGCTAAGATTCTGGGTTTGCACATCTGAGATCCCTCTGTTTCAAGTCTGCCCCACCTCGACCTCATATGTGCAGCAGTCAGGATGTCTCAGCTGGTAAATGATTTTCCAAAATTGCCCCCTTGGAGCCATGAATCAAAGCTCTAAGAGCAAAGAGAGCAAGATAAATCACAAAATGAGAGATCAATATGGGTTATTTATTAGAGAATGCGTGATGCCTGCTGCTGCTCCAACAACTCTGTGTGGCATCACCTGGTGAATTAGGACAGTCACATTTTGAGAATCCATTCTAGGGAAATGATGCAAAATATTGGGAGGGGGAACTTTTTTCACAAAGACAACTACTTAAAATTACTTAGGATAGCAAAGAGAAAAATGGGGCATGTTTAAGTAAACTGTATATGTCTACATCCACCAAATAGAATAGATAGCCATTTAAATGTTAGTGGTGAATTTTATACTATAACATGTAAATAAAAATGCTTTTGATAAAAGAAAAAATAACAGACTTGTATATACATTATTTTTAAAAGAAGTGACTATTTTAGAAAAAAAGTGTAAGGAATGCTTCCAGACAATATGTTCTTATTATAATAATGGAATAATGGAGGATTTTTTTCCTCACTAACTTTTCATAATGGGATTGTATTGCTTCTAAAATGAATTGTGTGTGTTTATGTGAGTGTGTGTGTGTGTGCATGTGTAATTAAGAAGCAAGGGAAGAGGGAATGAAGATCCCATTTTATGAATAGGACACCCAGTCTCACTGTGGTTATTTGGCTTTATGCCCAGAATGCCTAAAACAGAACAATATCAGTTGGACATCCTAAGCTATGTATACATTTAGGTACCAAAGTATTTCACAATATATTAATTCCCATATAAGACATCATTTCATGTAAAAAGAATCTGGAGCTTATTCATCATGATCTTATCATGAGTTTTCCCATTGATATCCTATGAGAAATTGATAATAGAGGCTGTTTCTCCATTGACTAGGAGAACCAGCTAACATGTGGGCAGCATATTCGAAACACGCAAGAGAAAAAGGACTATTACAAATGGTGGTACATTTCTGGACTGGTTTGTTTTTTAATGATGTATACTTTTAAAATTTTTAATATCCTTTTACAAACTTTTTGCATCTATTTTTTTAATTATATGACTGGCTTAAAGTAATTGCTCCAAAAGCCTTTGTTCTCTCATTCTAACCATTTGCCCAATAAAAGGTACATGTATAATTTAAACAAAAATAAATCATATAGGTGAAAAGATTGGTACAAAGAAGGAAGAAGATGTTTTTCCAATGCCAAATTGCCTTCTTGTTAGTGTCTGTCTGGGCTCCTTAGGTAAGTTAAAAGAATGCAGCTACCAATGCAATAGGTGAACACTGGGAATTTTATTGATTTCATGGAGCCCACTACATTATAGAACTACCTCCAAAATGGATATGCTGTAAAGAAGGCCTAAAATTGAAAAAGAGACGGAGAGGCAGAGAGAAATAGAGATGGAGAGAGCAAGAGCTAAAGCAAAAGAAAGAAAAGCGTGAGAGACAGAATGAAAGACCTTCCCACAAACCATTTTACAACCCACCCCTGGCTCCAGCAACCTGCCAGTGCAGCTCTATAACTGCTTGCAGCGTATCACAGAGCATTCAGTGAACTTTATCAGCAGAGAAGTGTAATAAGCTTGCAATGCAACCTTTACCCTTCCCTCAGATATGTTTGTTTGGGAAGCCTCTTCTCTCTTCCTCCTACATCTGTGATGCTCTGATAAAAATACTGAAGGATTTCAGCTTTTCAAATATCTTGGCACTTTGGTTTCTCCACACTACAGAGATACAAAGTATTAATTGGGGAAAAAGGAAAACACTCTAAAACAAATACAATATTTGTCATCACAGTGAGGCTTTACTGAATAAATAAGAACACACTAAATACAGGGCTGTCGCTTTATTTAATCCTAGAGCTATGACTTAAAACTCCAGTGCTGAAATGGAGTTTGGTATGCTCCCCTGACTCAAACAAACTACTATAACATAAGAAAATTAAGAAACAAGGGCATATCCATCAGAAATAACCACATGAACGGTCAGGGGACCACAGCTGTGACTCTGCAATCTTTTCTAAACTATCACTCACCCTAGAAGAGTGGCACCTAGAAGAGTGGCTGTTGGAGACATGGCTGTACATTGTAATCACTAAGGAGGTTTAAAAATAATGATGCCTGAGTCTCACCACCAGATAATCAACATAATTATCTGGTTATGGCCTAAGCAACTGGAGTTTTGAAAACTCTCCAGGTGGTTCCAATATTCATAATCGAAGTTGAGAATTGCTGGCCTAGAGAGTCCCTTGTATGATTCTATGTCTTTGGTGAATGCCACTACGATGTAAAGTTACATCTAAGGGTGTGCATGACTGTAGAAGAGATGGAGGTCAGAGAAGAACTTTGACAATATGGCACAATTGTATTCATGCTAAGGCTGAATAGGATTTCTATGTGCAAGCCATTCTCCTAAGCACATAAGAACAAAATAGAAAGTAGGGTGATTGCCAGTGGACCTGCAATGGTAGCTAACACTGAATATACGGCATCCTGGAATGGCTTCCCCATAAGAAAAAACACACACATCCCCACACCCTCCGTCTTGCACTAGGGGTGTAAGTGTAGGGTGTAAGCTTCTGTTGCATATGGCAGTAGAATACAGTGGTTAGAAGCATAGAACTGAGTAGCCACACTGCCTAGGTTCAAATCCTAGCTCTGAGCAAGTTAATTAACCTCTCCAAACCTCAGTTTTCTCATCCGTAAAGTGAGGACTATAAAATATTACATAAATCATAGGATTGTCATTAAACAAGTAAATATATGTAAAAGACTCACAACAGTACCTGGCACATGGTAAGAGCTCAGTAAGTGTAAGAAGTTTTTGTTTTTGTTTTTGTTTGGTTTTAAGACTGTGTGTGATCTTCCCTGTGTGATTAAGCAATTACCATCCTGGGGGCAGTGATGAGACGTTGGGAGATCACTTATCTGTGTGTATGAAGGGCATAGGACAGACGGGTCCACACTGAATGAGGCCTGAAAGAATGCACCAGAAGTAGGCTAAGGGGAAGACCTGGGTACATACAGATGCACTAGATGCTTCTTTAAACGTGACCACCTGGCCGGGCCTGGTGGCTCACGCCTGTAATCCCAGCACTTTGGGAGGCCGAGGCGGGCAGATCACGAGGTCAGGAAAACGAAACCATCCTGGCTAACACGGTGAAATCCCATCTCTACTATAAATACAAAAAAAAATTAGCCGGGCGCGGTGGCGGGCGCCTGTAGTCCCCAACTACGCAGGAGGCTGAGGCAGGAGAATGGCCTGAACCCGGGAGGCGGAGCTTGCAGTGAGCTGAGATAGCGCCACTGCAGCCTGGCCTGCGCGAAAGAGCGAGACTCCGTCTCGGAAAAAAAAAAAAAAAAGGTGACCACCTGCCTGCAAGCTTAGTGGGAGCCAGGCATGTCCCTGAGATAAGAAATCTGAGCTGTCAGGAAAACACTACAGTGATAGCTCTAAAAGCACATGGTACAAAAGAGCTTGTGATCTTGCGTATTCCTGAGCACTAACCCCAGAGAATCTACTCTAGGAAGACCGGGGTCAATGAATCTATACTCAAACACCCCAGAGGAAAATGATGCCTGTAATCAGCAGACTATAAGTGATCACTGGGCCAGGCGATCCAGGAAATTTGAGCTAGGAGTCTGCATTTTCAGAAGGAAAAGGCTAACAAGCCCGCTTAACCTACCTTCTAGTGCAGAGGAAATGAAAAGATGCATAATTGAAATAGAGACAGGGAGCTGAAGAGAAGGAATCCAGGCAAGTACGACAACCCATCTGAGACTAGTGGGCAGTTGTCCTAGGATAAGCTACCTAGAAATCAAAGCAGTGCTTCTCTTTTCCCTGGGATTCTAGTGATCAGAAATGTATACTTTGGAAATTTGATCTACGTGGTGGTGGTGCTTAATTCATCTAGAGTCATTTGCTTCCTTTGTCAATCTTTGCTTGCCTGGGGCACATCAAACTTGAGGATAGTGAAAGCATGGGGGAGAATATCACAGATTTAACATTCTACTTACTTTGTCAGCTGGGACTCCAAATCCATTTCCATCAGGTCCCAGCCTCACTTTTGAGGCAGCCTGTAGTCTCTCTCTCCTCCAGGGCCTGGATAGACCAAGTCTCATCACAGAGGTGGCTTCTCATCCACTCACCTGGCCTTACATGCAGCCCATTCTTAACAATGCTCTCTCCATGACCACCTCTTTTTGGAAAGTGTGCCAGGCTTGTTGCCTGGCCAGTGAGCTAACATTTTTTTCTGACACAGGGAGATTTTAGGTTTCTGATCTGCACGTCTCCATATCGCATCCCATGCTAAGGCGCTTACATTAGGGTCAGGCCTGGCCCTAACCCTTATACCAACATGGCTATTTTCAGTTCCAAAAAGAAAGTGTTCTATCAAGTAGCAGCCTCCATCATCTCTGTTTCATACTATTGGTCTACTTTCTCTTATCTGGCCTGTAAATGCACTACAGTATCTCTTCAGGCACTGGGCCACCACCCCACTTTCACTTCCTTTCTATTATAGGTTTTATAGACCATTTGTCCCTATGTCTTTTTAACTCATTCCTTGAGGCCTGATTCTACTTCTGGAAAAATTGGATCCATGGTCCCTACTCTAACAGAAAACCAGTCCTGACAACATGGTTTTATAAGCATCAGCTAGAATTGGCCACGGTGGATGTTTGATCTTACTCTCCACTTACTGCAAAAAAAAAAAAAAAGCATTGCTTAGAACCAACATGCCCAAATCAGAATCATCTTCTTTGGCAGATGTCATCTAACATTTAATTGGATTACATCTAATAGCTCTATATGGTATGACAATTCACCAGTTACCTGGAAATACATTTTCCAACAAGTTTACATTGATGTACCCACCAGTAGGCTAAATTGCTTAAATCTAAACATCCTACGAATGCTTTGTTAAGATTTTTTAAGGTTCTCTGAATGCAAATACCAGCTGTTAAAATTTTCCTGGCTCAAATTATTAAGGCCAGAGGCTGTCTACCAGACTATGTATAGTAAGATGCAAGCAACTGAATTCTGAAGAAAATATTAGCTCAACCTACATCCCTGGGGAGTTGGGATGGCCTTCTATAATTAAGACGTATCTGGATTATTTAACTAGGAAAGAGTGTCAATCCTCTCTTCTGCTTAGCTGAATGTGAGGATGGATGGATCTGCCCTAATTGGACAACAGAGAATATTTGCACTCTCATTTTTGTCTGAGAATGTATCCTTAGCTTCTATGCTTACAAATGGTTATCAAAAGTCAATTAGAGAAGTCAATATTCATAAATAATGGCTTCAAAGACTTGTTCACCCTTCTAACATTCTAAACTTAATTCTTAGCAAATGAGAAGCTTCAACTGCTGCCAACCAAGACAAATTCTACCAAGTTGTATTTTTATGTATTTTATGAATCTACATTTATGGATATAATACAAAATAGCTTAATAAGAATAACACCAGAAAACTGTTATAAGAGCTTACTATGTGCCAGGCACTGTAGTAAGTGCTTTGCTTGCATGATTTTCTTTGATTCTTATAGCAACCCTTTGAGCTAATTACTATTATTTCTCCTGCTTTGTAGGTAAGAAAACTGAGGCGTAAAGAGGTTATATCACCTAAGGTCACATAGCTAGTAGGTTGTAAAGCCAGGATTTGGACCTAGGAAGTCTGATTCCAGAACCTCTGTGCTTAACTAGTTTACCATATGCCTTCCCTAGGTAACCATTTGATATGCAGGAAGCCCCATAATTCATTCCTGGCTATGGTCTTTATGGAGTAACTTCTACTGGTCACTTAGTACTGAAAGACAGTGTTGAAGGACACTTCTGGAGGAAGCCAGCTGCTGTCATCTTTGAGGGGTCTGTTTCTACAAAGAACCTGAACCAGCTGGGGCAAGTGCATTCCAGTCACTGAACCTGGCAGCAGATCCATGGATCTCAATGATCTTTAGTTTTTGCTCCTCAAATTGGAATAATGATAGAATGAGAGTACTAAAACCCCCACAACTGGCCCTACATGAATGGCCAGCTATCTCAAAAGAGGGACTGTGCTTGTCAGAGGGAATCCCTTCAGGGGACTCTTGGACAGGTTAAAGTGCCATGGATATGTTGTGTAATGGGCAGTGTAAACTTACAGGGACTTGATTTCAAAGGTCATTAGAGAAGTTAGTCACAACTTCTAAAGCAACCATCAGAAAACAGCTTGGTCTCACTCAAGTAAACAGGGGCTTTATTGGCTTATAGACCTGGACAGTCCAGGTGTAGATCTGGTTCCGGACAAGGCTGATTCAGAGACTCCACATGGTCAAGGCTCTGTTGTTTGTCAATCCCTTGGCTCCTCCACTTCCAGTTTGGCTTCTGTCCTCACAGTCTCTCTCCATGTGGCAAACAAGATGGCTACTGGTGGTCCCAGGTTCACGTCCTCTCAGCTTGGAAATCCAGCAGCAAGAAGATGTCTCACTCCCAAAGTCCATAACTCAATCCTTGGGAAGACTGTAGTTGGTCCTGCTAGGAACACGTAACTATCCAACTATCCTCCAGATAGGGAGCTGGGGAGATGGGAGACGGGCTCCTCTGACAGGACACCCTGTGGTTCACGTCCACTCTTGTGGCCTGGGTATATTGGGAATGTGGGGATGAAGAAAGAATTCACAGCCCCACAAGGTTCGTGTGGAAAAGGGGAGGATTTTCCCAGAAGAGCCATAAAATTAAGAAAGCACTGCTAGCAAACAAAAACCAGTCATTGAAGTTCTTGGCAGTAACAACATATTTATACCTAGTGCTTCATTTTGCTCTGGAAAAAAAGCAGATCTGCTCTGCTGGGGCAATTCTAATGGCCTTTCCAGTGTGCTTTGAGAAAGTGGAGGGACTGCGTGGTATTGCTGGGCCTCCCATTTCAGAAGACCTGGGCCCAGCAGTTCTATGGCATGATGATGAGCACTCTGGACCCAAACCAGACACCTGGCCAGTGTCCTGATTCTGAGACTGAAGAGCCCTGTGAATGTGGGCAATGCCTTCCTGCTTTCTGGGGGTCATGGGTGGGGAATTAAATAGAAGATCAGCGCTTCCTTCTCAGCTCTTGCCTTGTGAGTTTTTTATAACATCATTTCTCCTTTCTGGGTGTTAGTTTTCTCATCTATGTGAGGTAAGAAATTATCTCCAAGATCTGTCCGACTTAAAAGGAAATAAAAATGAAAACAAAACACCTCAAATTCTGATTCTTTTGGACAGTTTCCCAGCATAGTTAACGAGCTCCCAGACCACTTTACCTCCATTCTCAGGCGCTGAGGAGGGTGGAGCAGGCCTGCAATGCATATAGGGGAACAAAGGCCCAGAGACAGAGACGTGGGAACCATGCAGTGTAAAAAAGCGGGAGGTACCAGAGACAGAGACGTGGGGCCCATGCGGTGTAAAAAACCGGGAGGTACCTTCAGGACCCACAGCTGGGCCTCAGGGCCACAGCTGGGGTTTGGTGAACACTTCGCCTCGCACTTCATACTTCAGTGCCCGCCAGTTCAGGACATTAGGACTGAAGGGCCCGCCAAGATAGATGGTGTTAATCTCATCTGGTGACAGCACAAAGTCCCACATGTTCACATTTCCAATGTCTCCCACCAGGGACTGGCTTTCTTCAAAGTTCCCACCGAAGGAATCCTGCTCCTGCCCCAAGATGATGCTTGCTTCTGCCCCCACAGTGTATCCCTTCTTCAGACTCTTCCTCACCCTGGGCTTCCCATCTACCCAGAACTCCACGATCCCTGAGGCGGACTCCCAGCTTGTACAAATGTGTACTGGAGCTACTGTGACTTCAGGAACCTCGAATAATATTTCAGACCCACCCACTGTAAAACTGTATCCTATACCCTTAGACCAAAATATGAGAATCTCATTGTCTTGTCTCTTGGTGGCATACGAGAAAATACTGTACCCACGGGTCGAGGACAGTTCCGTGTAGAAGTGGAGGCACACAGTGAAGGCTTTGAGAGGCTTCGTTAACGGTGCTTTGAGGGATACATAGGAAGTATCCGACTCTTTGGGAAACACAAAAGCCTTCCTCGACATGTCTGTGAGCCAGAAAAACAAGCAAATGTGAGAGGTTTCTCAGATCACACAGATCTATCCCCTCACTTACGTATAGAATTTAAGATTGAGAAACAGACTGACCCCTTCTCCAGTTACCCAGCACACACACACACACACACACACACACACACACACACACACACCATGAAGGATGCTCCACTGTTCTGTTCATACAGTCTTTTTTTTTTTTTTTTTGAGACTGTTCATACAGTCTTAGACCCCACCCCCATACCTCAGATCAAATCTCTCCCATAGCCTGGGGTGGCCCTTACCTGTCTGGCCAAAAGCATGAGAGAGGCTGGTCAAGACCAAGAAACACAACAGCTTCTCCATGGTCACGCCCTGCTGCCAGTGATACAAGGACCTGAATTCACTCCTTTGGAAAAGATGTATTCGGCTGAAAGTTCTGGGGCTAGAAGTCCTAGATCTCTTGCCTTAGAGCTACCTCCTCCTGCCTGGATTTATATCCAAAGCAGTAAGGGAGTTTGCGCCACTATGTAAATAATTTTCCAACAATGCTTGTTGGGGCAGGTGTCAGAGCTTCGGGAAGAGGGGAAGCCAAATTATTCCAGAACAGAGAAATCAATGTGAGTTATTTATTACAAACTCCTATGACTACTGAATTACCAATTCTTTATGACAGGAAAAATGAAGAAATCTCTCAGGGCTCCACTTTGGCTATCTATCCTGCGAAAATAATGGGAAATGGTAACATATTAAACGAGTGGCCATCTGGGTGCACGTGGTAGCTGCCTCTCCAACACCTACTTCAGCCCAAATCATAGAGTTTGACAAAGGAAATCTGACAGCTTCTGGAGATGGACATTATCACTAACCCCTTTCAGAATTTGCTTATTTACAGACTGGGAAATGAGGAAAACAAACATGCTCCTCCCTGAGCCATGGACACATTTTTTTATTATTATTATACTTTAAGTTTTAGGGTACATGTGCACAATGTGCAGGTTAGTTGCATATGTGTACATGTGCCATGCTGGTGTGCTGCACCCATTAACTCATCATTTAGCATTAGGTATATCTTCTAATGCTATCCCTCCCCCCTCCCCCCACCCCACAACAGTCCCCAGAATGTGATGTTCCCCTTCCTGTGTCCAAGTATTCTCATTGTTCAATTCCCGTCTATGAGTGAGAACATGCGGTGTTTGGTTTTTTGCATGGACACATTTTCTCAGCCAATTGAGTACACTTATTAAGAACTCTCTAGACATCGTGGCACTAAATGATGGCCCTGACAGTAAAAATCCAGTGAAATGTGTGCCTGATCACAGACATAGCATTATATCAAAGTTTCTTCCAACATTTTTCTCTGAATATGTAAAGCTTCAGGCAGGAGTCAGGATAATCTGATTCTACTCTTTCCTCTATTCACAAGATTCAAGTAATCCCTCCACACGTCTGTCAATCTTACTACAGTTCCCTACTTAACTCACTCTTCAAAATGACTATTATACTCCTTCTCCTTGCTCCTCAAGTCCCCAAAATCTCATTTATTCTTTCATTCAGCTGATGAACTCACCTTTCATTGAGAAGTTAGAAGCAATCAGAAAAGAACCACCGTATCCTTTGTAGCAGAGGCTTCTAGCCATTCCCTAACATCCATTCTCTACTTCTCATAAGAGAAGAATAACATTTTCAGTTGGGCGCTTGGTCATCCCCTCAAACACCAAATTTCCCAGCCCACACTGTAGCTTGCAGTGATGATGTGATTAAATTAAGGCCAACAAGATATGAACAGAATAGGGACAATCTCTAGGTTGTGCTCTTTAAGAAAGGTATGTGCTTTCCCTTCCCACTTCCCCCTTTTTCCTTTTGACTAGTATTCAGTCATGATAGCAGGAGATGGAATAGTTCACTTTCAGGCCAGCAAGTGTAAGCTGCATGTTGAGGTTGGCATGGCAACAAGATAGATGGAGCCTGGATAATTGGGTATGGAGCCACTGCATCAGCTCTAGGCTGCCTACCTGAAAATTTACTTAAAGGAGAAATACTCTCCTCTTTTGTTAAATCACTTTTAACTCAGTCTTTCTGTTCTTAACACCTAACTGATATCCTTATATATCCTCCTACAACCCAATGTGCCAGCCTTTCTGTCTTCCTCTATTAAAAAGGATGAGCTCTCCCTGTGTTACATCTAAGGCCAACCCTTGCAGTTCTTCAGTGGATCCCAGACTCTGTCGACCATGCAAGGAATTTTGCTCCTATAGGTATCCTCTCTATCTTCTGTATTATTAATTTATTCATCTTTACTTGATCATTTCCACAAAATCATACTATAATATATTTAATCTTTTAGAGAAAGAAGAAAGAAAAGAGAAAAAAGGAAGGATGGGAGGGAGAGAGGGAGGAAGGAAGGAAAAGTTTACGTGTGTTGACAACCTCTATTTTCCATCTCCTGTTCCCTCCTCAATCCATGGAAATCAGACATTGGCCTTCACCACTCTAGTGAAGCCAACATAAACAAACACCTCTCTCATTAAATCTAATAATGAATTTTCTGTTCCTATTTTACCCAGCTTCTTGGCAACATTCAACACAGTTTATAACTTCCTCCTGAATTCTTTATTTTCTTTTCTTTTTTTTTTTTTTTTTTTTTTTTTGTGAGATGGAATCTCGCTCTGTCACCCAGGCTAGAGTGCAGTGACATAATCTCAGCTCACTGCAACCTCTGCCTCCTGGGTTCAAGTGATTCTCCTGCCTCAGCCTCCTGAGTAGCTGGGATTATAGGCACATGCCACCACACCCAGCTAATTTTTTGTATTTTTAGTAGAGACGGGGTTTCACCATGTTAGCCAGAATGGTCTCAATCTCCTGACCTCATGATCTGCCCACCTCAGCCTCCCAAAGTGCTGGGATTACAGGCATGAGCCATCATGCCCAGCCAACTTCCTCCTGAATTCTTGCTCCTAGTTTAAAAGTGAAATAATTTCAAGGCTTTATGCCTAAAAGAAGCGGTCCTCTGTCCCACCACTCTCTATCTGATATGGTTTGGCTCTGTGTCCTCACCCAAATCTCATCTTGAATTGCAATCCCCACATGTCAAGGGAGGGACCTGGTGGGAGGTGGGTGGATCATAGGAGCGGTTTCCCCCATGCTGTTCTCATTTTAGTGAGTGGGTTCTCACAAGATCTGATGGTTTAAAAGTGTTTGGCAGTTCCTCCCCACCCTCTATCTCTCCTGCCACCTTGTGAAGAAGGTACCTGCTTCCCCTTTGCCTTCTGCCATAATTGTAAGTTTCCTGAGGCCTCCCGAGCCACGCAGAACTGTGAGTCAATTGAACCTCTTTTGTTTATAAATTACCTGGTTTCAGGTAGCTCTTTATAGCAGTGTGAAAACAAACTAATACAGAAAATTGGTACCAGGATAGTGGGATACTGCTATAAAGATTCCTAAAAATGTGGAAGCAACTTTGGAACTGACTATGGGCAGAGGCTGGAAGAGTTTGGAGGGCTCAGGAGAAGACAGGAAGATGTGGAAAAGCTTGGAACTTCCTGAGTTTTGTTGAATGGTTTTGACCAAAATGCTGATAGTGATATGGAAAATGAAGTTCATGCAGAGGTGTCCTTAGATGGAGATGAGGAACTTATTGGGATGGGAGTAAAGGTCACTCTTTCTATGCTTTAGCAAAGACAATGGTGGCATTTTGCCCACGCCCTAGAGATCTGTGGAACTTTTTACTTAAGAGACATGATTTCTTGAATGCTTTGGTGCTTAAGAAATTTCTAAGCACCAAAGCATTCAAGAAGTGACCTGGCTTTTTCTGAAAACATATAATGATATGTGTTCACAAAGAGATGATCCGAAATTGGAACTTATGTTTAAAAGGGAAAGGGAGCATAAAAGTTTGGAAAATGTGCAGCCTGACCATATGGTAGAAAAGAAAAACCCATTTTCTGGGGAAAAATTCAAGCTGGCTGCAGAAATTTGCATAAGTAATGAGGAGATGAATGTTGATAGCCAAAACAATGAGGAAAATGTCTTCAGGTCATTTCAGAAGATCTTCATGGCAGCCCCTCCCATCAGAGGTCCAAAAGCCTAGGAGGAAAAAATGGTATCATGGGCCAGACCCAGGGCCCCGCTGCTCTGTGCAGCCCAGGAACATGGCACGCTGTGTGCCAGCTGCTGCGGCTCCAGCCATGGCTAAAAGGGGGCAATGTATATAGCTCAGGCCATTGCTTCAGAGGGCACAAGCTCCAAGCCTTGGTGGCTTCCAAGTGGTGTTGAGGGTACAGATGCACAGAAGACAAGAGTTGAGCTTTGGGAGCTTCTGTCTAGATTTCAGAAGATGTATGGAAACACCTGGATGTTCAGGCAGAAGTCTTCTGCAGGCATGGAGCCCTCACAGAAAACCTCTACTAGGGCAATGCAGCCGGGAAATGTGGGGTTGGAGTCTCCACACAGAGTCCCCACTGGGGCACTGCCTAGTGGATCTGTGAGAAGAGGGCCACTGTCCTCCAGACCCCAGAACGGTAGAACCACTGACAGTTGGCACCTTGTGCTTAGAAAAGCTTGCAAGTGTTCAACACCAGCCTGTGAAAGCAGCCACAGGGGCTGTACCCTGAAAAGCCACAAGTATGGAGCTACCCAAGGCCATGGAAGCCTACCACTTGCATCAGCATGCCCTGGATGTGAGACAAAGAATCAAAGGAGATTATTTTGGAGCTTTAAGATTTCATGAGTGTCCTGCCAGATTTTGGATTTACATGGGGCCTGTGGCCCCTTTGTTTTGGCCAATTTCTCCCATTTCAAACAGGACCATTTACCCAATGCCTATACCCCCACTGTATCTTGGAAGTAACTAACTTGTTTTTTATTTTAATAGGCTAATAGGCAGAAGTGACTTGCCTTTTCTCAGATGGAACTTTAGACTTGGACTTTTGAGTTAATGCTGAAATGAGTTAAGTTTGGGTGACTGTTGGGAAGGCATGATTGGTTTTGAAATGTGAAAAGAACATGATATTTTGGAGGAGCCAGAGGTGGAATGATATGGTTTGGTTCTGTGTTCCCACCCAAATGTCATCTCAAATTGTAATCCCCATGAGTTGAGGGAGGGACATGGTGGGAGAAGATTGGATCATGGAGGTAGTTTTGCCCATGCTGTGCTCATGATAATGAGTTCTCACGAGGTCTGATGATTTAAATAAAAGTGCTTGGCAGTCCCCCACTCACACTGTCTCTCTCCTGCTGCCTTGTGAAGAAAATGCCTGCTTCCCCTTCACCTTCCATCATGATTGTAAGTTTCATGAGTCCTCCCCAAACATGTGGAACTGTAAGTTCATTTAAAATTTCTTTTGTTTATAAATTACCCATACTCAGGTAGTTCTTTACAGCAGTGTGAAAACCAACTAATACACCATCCTTGACTCACGAGTAGAGCTGAGAGATAGACCATGCCTCAATAACATTGTTTGAGTCTCTGAATCCAGTCTCACCTGATGCCAGCTTCACCTCACATCTTCTGTGGTTCATTAACCAATAAACTCCGTTTTTACTTACTGTACACATTTCAGCAGGTATTATGATACTTACATTTGACTAACTTTTGACAAACAGAAATGCCTTCCTAATAACACCCTGAATCCAGGACATTGTGTGTCCAAACCAATCATCACTTGCCCTGAAGTAATACATACACTGGTATCCTTGCCACCTGAATCCTTCCAGAGAAGCACAGGTTTTATGCAAGGGGAAGCATTTAAGCTGAGCCACAAAAATTGAAGTGGGAGGTTCAAAACTAAGAGAATAATATGAGCAATGGTTACCACCAAATTTCATCTTCTATTGTTTCAGAGTTTCACGAACTCTGAAAAGCTTATTTGAATCTCTATAACCATGATTGTCCACGTTAGTAAATTAGTATCTTTCCAGTCCAAAATTGTATTAATTTGCAAGACAAAATTCTAAGATATCCCTAATCCACAGATTGTACCAAGTCATTCTTTTATTCACACTCTATCCTAGTTAATTTATTAGTGTACCTTCTACTTGGTATTTACTACTTCCTAATCACTATTAGAACGGTTGTTCTGCTTTATCAGCAAAATAGTTACATTTGTACTTGTAAAGTATTGCTGTTTGTCTCTGTTGCCAATATTTCTATAAAGTTATTACTAAAATAATCTATAGAAAATTTGGGCCTATGGTCTTTCACATTAAGCAAGTGAGAGACTTCGAAGGTTTCCTGAACAAGGAAAGAGTAGAGTCATATCTGTGTTTTAGAATTTTTATTGGCAGCAATATGAATAATATATTGGTGTGAGACAGATTATAAATTGGGAGACCACTCTGTGGGTCTTAATTCATTAATTAAACCAAGACTTATCTTAGGAACATTTTCTAGAGATCAGGCATTAAGCCAGTTAACAAGACAAATTATGTTAAAGATAATGTGATTGAACACTTGAACCTGGAAGGCAGAGGTTGCAGTGAGCCGAGATCATGCCAATGCACTCCAGCCTAGGTGACAGACAGAGACTCTGTCTCAAAGAAACAAACAAACAAAAAAGATAATGGGACTCAAAACTAGCACAGAAGCAGTAGGAATGCAGAGAAGAGGAGAGATGTAAAAGGTATGTCAGTAAGAAAATTAATAGGAATCAAAAACTGATAAAATATGGAGCTATAAAGAGCAGTGCTCAAAGTTATGTAGCTAGTACTTCTATGTCAAACACTATGGGAATGAGGCCAAAAAGGTTTGATTATTGGTACATAGACTAGTTGGTTTTACTTATTTGGTGGTCAAACATTACAACTCTAACCTTTGCTAGGCAACTAAGAAAGATAATCTAAGGTCAAGAATAACTGTACACATAGATTGATGCAAATACGGCATCATCATCTCTATTAGATAAAATGAGAGGAAATTCAGACTCTTTTATTTATGAATAATAGCATTTCTTTCTTGAAAGCCAGCCTATTGCAAAGCCTGGCACAGTGTTGGTGCTCAGTAGTGCTGTGGGGAGGATAGATGAAGGAATAACTGAAGGAATGGCAGAAAAAGCAAGGAAGACAAATTTCATTAATGGTGGACTGAGCACTAACACTAATATCATCTTCCCACTTCAATTCCTATGAATAAGAAAAAAAGCATTTTTTAATATAAATTAATGTAGTGCCAGAAAAAAAAGTTTCATTCAACAGAAATAAATAGAAGAATCTCTGGAACTCAGAAAGCAGATGAATTATATTAATAGAAGAAATCATAACCCAGAACATGTACAGAAGAAGGTCCACTATAAAAATTTGAGGTGTTTCTGGGGAATGCTAGAAAGAAAGGACAATGGAAACAAGTGGCACAAAGTATTGGAGAGATTGATTAAGGGGTCACTGCTACCATGCCTCTTGGCCAAGCATTAAGCAGCAGAGGCATTTGCTCTTAGTCTGAAGCAATCAGAGTCCTTTGGCCTGACAGGTGGGACCTTGCCAAAGGAGTCCGAAGACACCCAGGAGAGAACCCTATGCTCCCACATCCAAAAGACAAATTAGTGGTACACCCTGCCAGCACTTCTGGCTCATTCCTCATAATCCCTAGAGATGGGCTACAGAAAACAGGAATGGCATCCATAGATATGCTGAGAGAATTAATACCATGAAAAGGTGGCAGTTCACTCAACAAATATACTGATAGGAAACAGAATATAAAAGCCAATAGAGAAGTTTTTTGTTGAGAAGTATAATCAATATATTCAGAGTATACAAAGTATAGACAAAAAATAAATAAGACAAAAATCTTGGGAATCAAAACTATGATACTCAAAAAAAAGGATTTCAGAGAAAGAAAACATTGAGACTGGAGGTAGGAAAATAATCAAAGAAATAATACAAAAACATCTTAGAGTAGTTAACAAAAGTAAGTGATCAGATCAAAAGAGCCACAGCATACCAAGCAGGGTGTATTAAAAAGATCCATGTCTAAACAATGGCAAGGACTTTGATAATTAGGATAAAGCAAAAAATTGGAAAAATCTCCAGATAGCATGTATATGTATCCTACAAAGGAAGGAGAATCAACAGGTGTTAGAAAATTATCAAGAAAAAGATAGAGAATTAAAAATGAGCAAAGAAGATAAAGCTACCTGACTTATTTTAAGAATCCAGTAACAAGTTACCACAAAACCCAAACAAAAATGGTACAAAAAAAAGAAAATGAGAAGCCATTCTCATTTATAAACATAGATGCAAAAATCGTACATAATGTATAAGCAAGTCAAATCTATGTGTAAAAAATTTAAAACGTTATAACTAAGTAGAGTTGTTAAGCAAACAAGAGAAAATATCTAGGCAACACTCACATGCCGACTGGAGCAGCAGTTACTGGGGACACTCACAGTAAGAGCTGTGAGAGGCCCTCATAAACCATCACATTCTAGGGCCATGCTCAGGGATCTGGTAGCACAGAACATCAGGCTGTAGGAGAGGGACCCCTATCCTTGAGCTATGAGGCTGCAAGACTAGAGAAGTACTGGCTTCTTCCCTGGTGTGACCATAGTCCATGAAACCATAGCAATACAGTGTGACAACCTAGCATTCGTAGTTTGAGGGGGCATCTGCCCTTCCCTGGTGTGGCTGGGAGGCTGAGATCCACACCTTGCAGTTGCAGCTAAATGACTTGGCAAGCTTAGAAAGGATGAAGCACAAAAACATTCATAGCAAGAGTCAACAGCCATCCCCTGACATGACTGAGGGCTAAGTGTCTAACCCTTGTGATTAACAAAGATTGGTTGCCTGAGTCGTTTCCTATCGGGGGAAACCAGCCCCCGATATTCAACGTGGGTCCTTTTCTATTTTCCCTAAGTGTTGGCTGGTCTGAGAAATAAAGGGAAAGAGTACAAAAGAGAGAAAGTTTAAAGCTGGATGTCCAGGGGAGACATCACATGTCAGCAGGTTCCGTGATGCCCCACAAGCCACAAAACCAGCAAGTTTTTATTAGTGATTTTCAAAAGGGGAGGGAGTGTACGAATAGGGTGTGGGTCACAGAGATCACATGCTTCACAAGGTAGTAAAATATCACAAGGCAAATGGAGGCAGGGTGAGATCTCAGGACCGGGGTGAAATTAAAATCGCTAATGAAGTTTTGGGCATGCATTGTCATTGATAGCATCTTATCAGGAGACAGGGTTTGAGAGCAGACAACCAGTCTGACCAAAATTTATTAGGTGGGAATTTCCTCATCCTAATAAGCCTGGGAGCGCCACGGGAGACTGGGCCTTATTTCATCCCTTATCTACAACTGTAAAAGACAGGCGTTCCCAAAGTGGCCATTTTAGAGACCTCCCCTTGGGAATGCGTTCTCTTTCTCAGGAATGCTCCTTGCTGAGAAAAAGAATTCAGTGATATTTCTCCTATTTGCTTTCGAAAGAAGAGAAATATGGCTCTGTTCCACCCGGCTCTCAGGCAGCCAGCCCTAATGGTTGTCTCCCTTGTTCCCTGAACATCACCGTTATCGTGTTCTTTTTTCAAGATGCCCAGATTTCATATTGTTTAAACAATTTCTGCAGTTAACACAATCATCACAGGGTCCTGAGGCAACATTCATCCTCAGCTTACAAAGATGATGGGATTAAGAAATTAAAGTAAAGACAGGCATAGGAAATCACAAGAGTATTGATTAGGGAAGTGATAAGTGTCCATGAAATCTTCATAATTTATGTTCAGAGATTGCAGTACAGACAGGTGTAAGAAATTATAAAAGTATTAATTTGGGGAACTAATAAGTGTCCATGAAATCTTCACAATTTATGTTCTTCTGCCATGGCTTCAGCCAGTCCCTCTGTTCAGGTTCCCTGACTTCCCACAACAGTTTCCATTGTGATTTACAGTAGTCCAGCACCTTTTCTGTGTGGCCAACTACAGAGGGTCATCTTGGAAAAGGTAAAATAATTAGCACTTACAGCTCAAGGATTTTCCTCAGAAATGCAGGGGTAGTTTCAGATAAGAAAAAGCTACCAATGTAATTTGTATTTCTTTGACAGACTTAAGAGCAGCATCATAAGACCATTCCAACAGATGCCAAATGTTTTAAATTTATCATTTCTCCATTCTTACTAAATTAAGAGTAAAAAGAATTTCTACTAAAAACCTACAGCAAATATCATACTTAAAATTAAATTTTAGAAACTTCTCTTTAGAGTTAAGTGTATGGCAAGATGCCTACTATCAATCAACTGCATTGTCCAATCCAATGCAGCAATATGAGGAAAAAAAGTGGTCTGATGATCAGAAAATAAGTGTACAATAATTTACAAATATGATGGTCTATATTAAAAATCCTACAAAATCTACACATAAACTATTAGAATCAATAGTAGTTCACCATTTGTGTTGGTATAAGGTAATCATAAAATACACTAAGATACTCATTTCTTATAGCAGAAACCAACTAGAAAATAAAACATATAAGAGATCCCAGTTGTGTTATCAATAAAACTCATAGAGCACCTGGAAGTAGGTCTTACAGAAATGTGCAACACTTTTATAAAATATTGTATTATATTCCTAAATGACATAAAAGTGAATAAATGGAGACCTAGACCACATCCATTGAGTGACCCAACAGCATAATAGTGTTAATGGTCCCCAAATTAATGTAAATGTTCCATTAAATATATTCATACCCTATGATCTAGTAATTCAACTTCTAGGAATATAACCTATAAAAATTCCCTCAGAGACATATACAAGGAAATTCTTTGCAGCACTGCTTGTTACTTGGAAAACAAATAGAAGGAATTCAAATGTTGTTCAGTTGGGAAATGCATATTCATATGAAGGAATAGTGTACCACAGTTAAAAAGAATAGAAAAGATATGTATATATCCTGCCCTGCAACAAATACAAGGGTTTGGATGCAAATTAGTCCATGCATAATTAAAATATGAAAATAAAAATTTACATAAATAAAAGAATAGTGCCAGTATAACATACAAGTTATATTTATTCATATGCCATCTTCCCTAACAGGTAATGTAGTAAAGAAATAAAGTTCACACTTTCTCACAGTTAAAGAAAAATCCTTAGTAATATGTAAATATTTTAATATAAAGGCTGAAAATTCTACCTAGTACTGTTAGTGCATACAGTAGATAGTTTAGTGGCTTCAGAAATTATTATGCATTACACGGCATTAAGCTATATTGTGATGCTGCAAGTGCTGATGAAAGAGTTGCCATGACATTTCTCTCTGTGTTAAAATTTTGTTTTATTGATGACTAAAGCTACACTCATTATCAGATTTTAAATTTTGGTGAAGCCAGCCTCTATTAGAAGTGATATCCCTCAAAAGACATACACTCCAAAAGAGGTTGTGGGAGCCTTGGGCTGAAGGCTGCAAAAGTGTGACTAGTTGTGAGGTTGGTGAACATATTTGAGAAGTCTTCGTAATGCTAATAATTTCAGTGGGATTGTTACTGTTCATGTTGGCCCTCTGGTGTGTTAGTGAATAGGTTTTGAGTGGTCTGTCCCTAGTTATCTATAGACCTAATTATCTATGGGTCTAATTATCCCACAAGCTCTGTTATTTTTAGTGCACGATTATGCAGAATATGAGAATTTTCAGGAACGCATGTATCACATCATAGCAAAAAAAAATTCCAAAAGGATATATCTCAAAAACGATATTAAATTTAAAAGATAAGTTATAAAAAGTCATTTAGATGGTATCTCATAGTTGGCTTTTAAAATTCAAAACAAGATTATACAGCATACATAAATATCTATATATTTATTATATTCATGGGTATTTAAAACAACAGATAATTCATCCCGAAAAAAAAAACACAACTCCAGTCTAATAAGAAGACAAACATCAGAGAAACCCAAATTGACTTTCTGCAAAATATCTGACTAGCACTCCTCAAAATTATCAGCTTATGAAAAAACAAGGAAAGACTGAGAAACTGTCACATACCAGAAGACACAGGATGACTAAATGTAATGTGGTATCCTGGATTGAATCCTAAAACAGGAAAAGGACATGAGTGTAAAAACTGGAAAAAGACTGGAGTTTGGTTCATAGTAATGTACCAATGCTGTTTTTTCAGTTTTGACAAATGTACCATGGTAAGGTCGGATGTTAATATTAGGGAAAGTTTGGTGAAGGGCATCTGGGAACTCTCTAGAGCAGCATTTCTTTCTTCTACTTCATGTTCTTATATAATTAACAGAGCCAGAGTCAGTTCTGGAGGGGATGACTCCATTTAAGTAAAAAATAAATAAATAAAATATGCTTACTACTCAAATGTAGTTTCAAGATAAGACCCCCTACTACCTCCTGTTGGTCATCACTATACTCTATTCAGCCATAGCACTTGTTTCTGTGTAATGTGAAACAAGTCAGTTATGACTTGTAGGTGGGGGGATGACAGCAGTGTAACACAGACATTGCATCTTTGTTTTTCTCAGCCAGTTGCTATTTTCCACAACCAAGCACCAGCAATGATCACAAAATACACTAACACTGGGGAACACAGCCAGCTGGAGAAATGCAGAACCGAATATTCTTCGTCTCCGACCATCTGGCCATGAGCTCCATCTTAGAAGTAAGTACCGTGCTGTACCCTCTGATCATGATGCATCTGGCCTTGTGTTTCCATCACTCAATCTTTCTTTATATGCCTTTCTATCAGGTGAGATTTACCTGTTTTTTTTAAGGTAAAGTTCAATATTTGGTGTATTATGTCTTAACTTATTCATGATAATAGTTTTATTAAGATAATTACTATTTTTGAAATTGCTTCAGTTACATCATTGCATCAATTTTGAATGATAAGTTCCAAACCATATTTTACCCATAATACCTGTTATCTTTTACATAACTTTGGAGAATAGGAGGTTACTTCATAACATGCTATGTTACAGCAGACATGCTGGCATTGAGAAATTTTCCCAAAGAGACTTCAAATCTTATGAGATCATTTACAAGGGGTTTTCTGCCTTTAAGATACGGTGGAAAACATATGCCAGCTTCTGACCTGAAACTATCTACAGAAAAAAAGGTGGGATTCCTGGAAATCCTCAACAAACAGCTGTTTCACCTAAAACCTGCTAATGTAAGTCTCTTAGTGGTAGAATGCCATGGTAGAAATATTGTGTAGGAGTGTTCCGTAGAAATTTGAGCAGCAGATTACATAAATCTGAAAAGGTTTACTGAAAGGATATTTCTTATGAGGAACTAGAACTAGGAATATAAGAAATTCTCTCTCCATCTTTCAATCCTGCTGAAACTGAAGGAGAACCTCTCAGTTTTAATTCAAAATTATAAATAGAGGAATAATCCACCCAGTCCAGATTAGGTCAGGAGATCACCATTGATCTAATCAGCTGTCGTCAGGATTTAAGAGTACATCATAGAAACATGGCTGCCAGAAACCATCCTTGGATGTTGATTAGGGGATCTGTTATCAGAAGAAAAGGTCCAAAAAGACACCCGAAATACATCCATTATAGTAGGCATCAGAAGATCTGCCAGAACAGTGATGATGAGGGAATGCTCAGGAATGCTCACTAATAAATAGCAGATGAAAGCCTGCTTTGCAACCATCCTGCCCAATGCTCTTCTTTATAATTGATGACCTAAGACACCAACAATCCTGACATTCCCCTTGCAGACTCTGGATTGAGCTGTTCTCTCTCTTCTTCAAAGACCTACTCAGTCTCCTGGGCTTCTCACTCAATTAGCTACAGAATCACTGTGTCTCGTTCATTCCACTCCACTTATTTACTGTTGCTCCTCCAAGTAAATTCATAGACTTTTTCATTTTAAATTTTGTTTTTGGTTTTGGTTTCTGCAATAAGTTCCAATGAAATAGACATAAGAAAATAAAAATAACTAACCTGAGAAGTGTCATGAAATCTGATAAAGCCCTCATAGAAAGAGTTGTCTGGAATCAAATGTCATTTGCAGGCATCATTCTTTACTAGTTTTATGATTTAGTCTTATACTCACCAGTAAGGTCTGTATTAGTTCATTTTCACACTGCTATAAAGAACTAGCTGAGACTGGGTAATTTATAAAGAAAAGGGGTTTAATTGGCTCATAGTTCCACAAGGCTGGGGAGGCCTCAGGAAACACAATCAAGTTGGAAGGTGACGGGGAAGCAAGGCACATCTTACATGGTGGCAGGAGAGAGCAAAAGAGCAAAGGGAGAGGGTCACATACTTATTAAACAACAAGATCTCATGAGAGTTCTATCACAAGAACAACAAGGGGGAAATCTGCCCCCATGATTCGATCACCCCCAACCAGGTCACTCCCCCAACATGTGAAGATTACAATTCGAGATGAGATTTGGGTGGGGACACAAAGCCAAACCATATCAGGGTCATTTCATCACCTCTGGCTATAGAATTCAAGAGTCATCTTACATCCTTCTCAGGAAGGAGGGCTTAGCCTATATACCCATGGTCAAGCTACTCCAATTCCAGGAAATTTATAAAGCACAGTGTTCAGTATCAGATACACACCACAGAATTAGTGTTGAGTCTGTGCAGCATGACGCACAGGGCAACTCTGTTGGTAATTCCCCTGGAAGTCCAAGTAATTTGCCAAGGTGGCAAATTCTGTAAACTAATTTGGTTCACTCAAGACTCACATTCTCTTCTAGCTTACCTTCCTAATCTGTCATACCTAGAAAGTTAAAAACTACGTTGCCCAGAACTTTTGCTGCTAAGGCTCCACATGTGACATAGGTTTAGCTAAGCAAAGACACTCATGTGATATTTGGATACACAAAGAATTTCCAAATCCATTTGGAAATCCATTTCTAGATCCTTGGATTCTGTGTAACTTGTTTCTGGAACTGAGCCATCTGAGCACACATCTGTTCCTAATCCTTCTCAGAAGCTGTTCTTTTCTTGCTCCTGTTTCTTGATGACCCTTCTCCCACTCTACTAAAAAAAAAAACACAACCAATGGTAGCTTTCAGATGACTTACACTTCAGAGTATATGCCTTTCTCTTCAAATGGATAAAGCTTAAACACAATGTCTAATAAAGTTAGTGGAACAATTTCTGATATTAATACATAATTCCGATTTACTTATACCCAAAATCCAAACTCCAGAATTAGATATATGTGTTCACACACATTTTCTGAAGAAATGTCATGCTTTTTATGGTAAGTCTTGCTTCCTAAAATTTTAGCCTTGATTTTAGTAATCTATGCACAAGATTCTTTCCATAATTTGTAACTTAGTAGTTTTCATAATAGTCTTTGGAAGTGCAAATCTAATTACTAAGATATATTCTTTGAAAATATAAAATTAAGTATTCATCAACAAAATTCTTTTGTATATTTAGTATAATGAAAAATATTGTGATGTATTTCCAATATTTGAATAATTTAATGTTACTAACATTCTGTAGTAAAATTTATTTTTTGGTATACAACTTTTTGCAGCCAGATGTGGTGGCTCACACCTGTAATCCCAGCACTTTGGGAAGCTGAGGCAGGTGGATCACCTGAGGTCAGGAGTTCGAGACCAGCCAGGCCAACATGGTGAAACCCTGTCTCTACTAAAAATTTAAAAATTAGCCAGGCATGATGGTGGGCCCCTGTAATCCCAGCTACTCAGGAGGCTGAGGCTGGAGAATCATTTGAACCTGGGAGGAGGAGGTTGCAGTGAGCTGAGATCACACCATCGCATTCCAGCCTGGGCAACAAGAGTGAGCTCCATAAAAAAAAATGAATTAAGAGTTTTGATGGATTGAACTATGGTCCTTTAAAAATAGATATTAAAATTCTAACCTCCAGTACCTCAGAATGTGAGCTTATCTGGATATAGAATTGTTACTGATGTAATTAGTTAAGATGAGGTCACACTGAAGTAGAGTGGGCCCCAATCCAATATGACTGGTGTTCTCATAGGAAGATGGCCATGGGAAGACACAGGGACACAGAGAGAACACCACGTGACAACAAAGGTAGCAATTGGAGTGAGGCTGCTGGAATGCCGAATATTGCCAGCAAGCCACCAAAAGCTAGGATAACACAAGGAAGGATTTCCCTACAGCCTTCAGAGAAGGCATGGCCCTGCTCACATCTTGATTTCAGATTTCTAGCCAGTGAGAAAATTAATTTCCATTGTTTTCAGCCACGGTTCGTGGTATTTTGTTTTCTAATACAGATACATTTCACACAAATTTGATTTCAAATTTGAATTGCACTGTCACTTTCTAGTCAGAGGAGTTGGCATTATAAAAGATTTAAATGTTTTAAAATGTGCCAATCTGTACCTAAGAAAAAATCAAGGTGTTGAAGAAAACAGACATGAGGATTCTCTTAGACACAATAAAAAGCAGCAGTTTGGGGTTTTTATAAAAGAGTCAAGTTCTGGTAGGGAGGTTCCAAGATGGTCAAATAGGAACAGCTCCAGTCTACAGCTCCCAGCGTGAGTGACGCAGAAGATGGGTGATTTCTGCGTTTCCAACTGAGGTACTGGATTCATCTCACTGGGGCTTGTTGGACAGTGGGTGCAGCCCACAGAGCATGAGCCAAAGCAGGGCAGGACACTGCCTCACCAGGGAAGTGGAAGGGATCGGGGAATTCCCTTTCCTAGCCAAGGGAAGCTTTGACAGATGGTACCTGGAAAATCGGGACACTCTCAACCTAATATTGCACTTTTCCAACGGTCTTAGCAAACGGCACACCAGGAGATTATATCCCGTGCCTGGTTCGGAGGGTCCCACGCCCACAGAGCCTTGCTCACTGCCAGCACAGCAGTCTGAGATCAAACTGCAAGGTGGCAGCGAGGCTGGGGGAGGGGCGTCCACCATTGCTGAGGCTTGAGTAGGTAAACAAAGCAGCTGGGAAGCTTGAACTGGGTGGAGCCCACCTCAGCTCAAGGAGGCCTGCCTGCTTCTGTAGACTGCACCTCTGGGGGCAGGGCATAGCTGAACAAAAGGCAGCAGAAACTTCTAAGACTTAAACGTCCCTGTCTGACAGCTTTGAAGAGAGTAGTGGTTCTCCCAGCATGGAGTTTGAGATCTGAGAACGGACAGACTGACTCCTCAAGTGGGTCCCTGATTCCCAAGTAGCCTAACTGGGAGGCACCTCCCAGTAGGGGTAGACTGGCATCCCACATATGGCCTGGTGCCCCTCTGAGATGAAGCTTCCAGAGGAAGGATCAGGCAGCAACATTTGCCGTTCTGCAATATTTGCTGTTCTGCAGCCTCTTCTGGTGATACCCAGGCAAACAGGGTCTGGAGTGGACCTCCAGCAAACTCCAACAGACCTGCAGCTGAGGGTCCTGACTGTTAGAAGGAAAACTAACAAACAGAAATGACATTGACACCAAAACCCCATCTGTACATCACCATCATCAAAGACCAAAGGTAGATAAAACCACAAAGACAGGGAAAAACCAGAGCAGAAAAGCTGAAAATTCTAAAAGTCAGAGCGCCTCTTCTCCAAAACAATGCAGCTCCTTGACAGCAATGGAACAAAGCTGGATAGACAATGACTTTGATGAGTTGAGAGAAGAGGGCTTCAGATGATCGGTAATAACAAACTTCTCCGAGCTAAAGGAGCATGTTTGAACCCATCACAAAGAAGCTAAAAACCTTGAAAAAAGATTAGATGGAAGGCTAACTAGAATAAACAGCATAGAGAAGACCTTAAATGACCTGATGGAGCGGAAAACCATGGCACGAGAACTACATGATGCATGCACAAGCTACAGTAGCCGATTTGATCAAGTGGAAGAAAGGGTATCAGTGATTGAAGATGAAATGAATGAAATGAAGCGAGAAGGGAAGTTTAGAGAAAAAAGAGTAAAAAGAAACAAGCAAAGCCTCCAAGAAATATGGGACTATGTGAAAAGACCAAATCTATGTCTGATTGGTGTACCTGAAAGTGACAAGGAGAATGGAACCAAGTTGGAAAACACTCTTCAGGATATTATCCAGGAGAATTTCCCCAACCTAGTAGGGCAGGCCAACATTCAGATTCAGGAAATACAGAGAACACCACAAAGATACTCCTCGAGAAGAGCAACTCCAAGACACATAATTGTCAGATTCATCAAAGTTGAAATGAAGGAAAAAATGTTAAGGGAAGCCAGAGAGAAAGGTCAGGTTACCCACAAAGGGAAGCATATCAGACTAACAGTGGATCTCTCAGCAGAAACGCTACAATCCAAAAGAGAGTGGGGGCCAAAATTCAACATTCTTAAAGAAAAGAATTTTCAACCCAGAATTTCATATCCACCCAAACTAAGCTTCATAAGTGAAGGAGAAATAAAATCCTTTATAAGACAAGCAAATACTGAGAGATTTTGTCACCACCAGGCCTGCCTTACAAGAGCTCCTGAAGGAAGCACTAAACATGGAAAGGAACAGCCAGTACCAGCCACTGCAAAATACATGCCAAATTGTAAAGACCATCGATGCTAGGAAGAAACTGCATCAACCAACAAGCAAAATAACCAGCTAACGTCATAATGACAGGATCAAATTCACACATAACAATACTAACGTTAAATGTAAATGGGCTAAATGATCAAATTAAAAGACACAAACTGGCAAATTGGATAAACAGTCAAGACTGATCAGTGTGCTGTATTCAGGAGACCCATCTGGCGTGCAGAGAAACATATAGGTTCAAAATAAAGGGATGGAGGAAGATCTACCAAGCAAATGGAAAACCAAAAAAAGCAGGGGTTGCAATGCTAGTCTCTGATAAAACAGACTTTAAACCAACAAAGATCAAAACAGACAAAGAAGGCCATTACATAACGGTAAAAGGATCAATTCAACAAGAAGAGCTAACTATCCTAAATATATATGCACCCAATACAGGAGCACCCAGATTCATAAAGCAAGACCTTAGAGACCTACAAAGAGACTTAGATTCCCACACAATAATAATGGAAGACTTTAACACCCCACTGTCAACATTAGACAGGTCAACAAGACAGAAAGTTAACAGGGATATCCAGGAATTGAACTCAGCTCTACACCAAGCTGACCTAATAGACATCTACAGAACTCTCCACCCCAAATCAACAGAATATACATTCTTCTCAGCACCACATCACACTTATTCCAAAACTTGACCACATAGTTGGAAATAAAGCACTCCTCAGCAAATGTAAAAGAACAGAAATTATAACAAACTGTCTCTCAGATCACAGTGCTATCAAACTAGAATTCAGGATTAAGAAACTCACTCAAAACTGCTCAACTACATGGAAACTGAACAACCTGCTCCTGAATGACTACTGGGTACACAACGAAATGAAGGCAGAAATAAAGATGTTCTTTGAAATCAATGAGAACAGAGACACAACGTACCAGAATCTCTGGGACACATTCAAAGCAGTGTGTAGAGGGAAATTTATAGCACTAAATGCCCACAAGAGAAAGCAGGAAAGATCTAAAATTGGCACTCTAACATCACAATTAAAAGAACTAGAGAGGCAAGAGCAAACACATTCAAAAGCTAGCAGAAGGCAAGAAATAACTAAGATCAGAGCAGAACTAAAGGAGAAAGAGACACAAAAAACCCTTCAAAAAACCAATGAATCCAGGAGCTGGTTTTTTGAAAAAAGATCAACAAAATTGATAGACCACTAGCAAGACTAACACAGAAGAAAAGATAGAAGAATAAAATAGACACAATAAAAAAATGATAAAGGGGATATCACCACCAATCCCACAGAAATACAAAATACCATCAGAGAATACTATGAACACCTCTACGCAAATAAACTAGAAAATCTAGAAGAAATGGATAAATTCCTCGACACATACACCCTCCCAAGACTAAACCAGGAAGAAGTTGAACACCTGAATAGACCAATAACAGGCTCTGAAATTGAGGCAATAATTAAAGCCTACCAACCAAAAAAAGTCCAGGACCAGATGGATTCACAGCCGAATTCTACCAGAGCTACAAAGAGGAGCTGGTACCATTCCTTCTGAAACTATTCCAATCAAAGAAAAAGAGGGAATCCTCCCTAACTCATTTTATGAGGCCAGCATCATCCTGATACCAAAGCCTGGCAGAGACACAACAAAAAAAAGGGAATTTTACACCAATATCCTTGATGAACATTGATGCACAAATCCTCAATAAAATACTGGCAAACCAAATCCAGCAGTACATCAAAAAGCTTATCTACCATGATCAAGTTGGCTTCATCCCTGGGACGCAAGACTGGTTCAACATACACAAATCAATAAATATAATCCATCATATAAACAGAACCAAAGACAAAAACCACATGATTATCTCAATAGATGCAGAAAAGGCCTTCAACAAAATTCAACAGCCCTTCATGCTAAAAACTCTCAATAAACTAGGTATTGATGGGACTTATTTCAAAACAGTGAGAGCTATTTATGACAAACCCACAGCCAATATCATACTGAATGGGCAAAAACTGGAAGCATTCCCTTTGAAAACGGGCATAAGATAGGGATGCCCTCTCTCACCACTCATATTCAACATAGTGTTGGAAGTTGTAGCCAGGGCAATCAGGCAGGAGAAAGAAATAAAGGGTATTCAATTAGGAAAAGAGGAAGTCAAATTGTCCCTGTCTGCAGAAGACATGATTGTATATTTAGAAAACACCATCGTCTCAGCCCAAAATCTCCTTAAGCTGATAAGCAACTTCAGCAAAGTCTCAGGATACAAAATCAATGTGCAAAAATCACAAGCATTCCTACACATCAATAACAGACAAACAGAGAGCCGAATCATGAGTGAACTCCCATTCACAATTGCTTCAAAGAGAATAAAATACCTAGGAATCCAACTTACATGGGATGTGAAGGACCTCTTCAAGGAGAACAACAAACCACTGCTCAACGCAATAAAAGAGAACACAAACAAATGGAAGAACATTCCATGCTCATGGAGAGGAAGAATCAATATTGTGAAAATGGCCATACTGCCCAAAGTAATTTATAGATTCAATGCCATCCCCATCAAGCTACAAATGATTTTCTTCACAGAATTGGAAAAAACTACTTTAAAGTTCACATGGAACCAAAAAAGAGCCCACATTGCCAAGACAATCCTAAGCAAAAAGAACAAAGCTGGAGGCATCATGCTACCTGACTTCAAACTATACTACAAGGCTACAGTAACCAAAACAGCATGATACTGGCACCAAAACAGAGATATAGACCAATGGAACAGAACAGAGCCCTCAGAAGTAATACCACACATCTACAACCATCTGATCTTTGACAAACCTGACAAAAACAAGAAATGGGGAAAAGATTCCCTATTTAATAAATGGTGCTGGGAAAACTGGCTAGCCATATGTAGAAAGCTGAAACTGTATCCCTTTCTTACATCTTATACAAAAATTAATTCAAGATGGATTAAAGACTTAAATGTTTGACCTAAAACCATGAAAACCCTAGGAGAAAACCTAGGCAATACTATTCAGGACATAGGCATGGGCAAGGACTTCATGACTAAAACACCAAAAGCAATGGCAACAAAAGCCAAAATTGACAAATGAGATCTAATCAAACTAAAGAGCTTCTGCACAGCAAAAGAAACTACCATCAGAGTGAACAGGCAACCTACAGAATAGGAGAAAATTTTTATAATCTACCCATCTGACAAAGGGCTAATATCCAGAATCTACAAAGAACTTAAACAAATTTACAATAAAAAATCAAACAACCCCATCAAAAAGTGGGCAAAGGATATGAACAGACACTTCTCAAAAGAAGGCATTTATGAAGCCAACAGACACATGAAAAAATGCTCATCATCACTGGCCGTCAGAGAAATGCAAATCAAAACCACAATAAGATATCGTCTCACACCAGTTAGAATGGCAATCATTAAAAAGTCAGGAAACAACAGGTGCTGGGGAGGATGTGGAGAAATAGGAACACTTTTACACTGTTGGTGGGACTGTAAACTAGTTCAACCATTGTGGAAGACAGTGTGGCGTTTCCTCAAGGATCTAGAACTAGAAATACCATTTGACCCAGCCATCCCATTACTGGGTATATACCCAAAGGACTATAAATCATGCTGCTATAAAGACAGATGCACACGTATGTTTATTGCAGCACTATTCACAATAGCAGACTTGGAACCAACCCAAATGTCCAACAATGATAGACTGGATTAAGAAAATGTGGCACATATACACCATGGAATACTATGCAGCCATAAAGAAGGATGAGTTCATGTCCTTTGTAGAGACATGGATGAAGCTGGAAACCATCATTCTGAGCAAACTACCTCAAGGACAGAAAACCAAGCACCACATGTTCTCACTCATAGTTGGGAATTGAACAATGAGAACACTTGGACACAGGGTGAAGAACATCACACACCAGGGCCTGTCATGGGGAGGGGGGAGGGGGGAGAGATAGTATTAGGAGATATACCTAATGTAAATGACGAGCTAATGGGTGCAGCACACCAACATGGCACATGTATACATATGTAACAAACCTGCACATTGTGCACATGTACCCTAGAACTTAAAGTATAATAAAAAAAATCACCTTGTATACCTTAAATATATTCATTTTGTATTTGTCAATTATACCTCAATAATGGTGGAGAAAACAATTGACTTATTTTGTATAAAATATATACTAGTTATTAGAATCATTATGGAAAATGGTGGTTTTATTTACCAATTGAATGATTCAATTATTAAATTTTTCTCAGGGCAAAAAAAAAAAGAGTCAACTTCTAATAAAAACGCAAGGACAGTTTTTCAATCAAAGTTCCAAGGACTACCAAAGTAGAATTGAAAGCAAAACACCAATACTAAACACAGCGAATCTTACATAGAACATGTTATTCTTTCCAATAATCACCATTCTACTTTGTGTTCTTCACACAAAACATTGTCAGACAATACTATGAGAAATATCTCTAATGTAATATACAGTAATTTATTTATAGAACATTCATATTCTAAAATTAAATCAATCAATTCTTTGTGAGGAAAGCTAAGGGCACTAGAAAAATTATTATTAACACTTAAATTCAATTATTGGGGTTGGCTTAGACAGCCTCATAAAGATTAGCATTGCTAACTAGTTTCACTATTTTCCTACTGAAAAACAAAATTTTACATAAATATGGAAACTATTATAATACCTAGTACACTGTTGATAAGGAAAAAGAGTTTACATGCCAATTGCAATTTTACACTGCCCTTATATACATTCCCTTTTCTGACATTATTGTAGTTTAAATAATGAATGAAATAACTAAATAATAATTGTAATGATGATAATAATGACAACAGCAAACAGTTCTATAGCACTAACAACATGCCAGACATTGTTCTACATGCATTCTCATATTAACCCAAATAAGCCTTCCAACTCGGAATAAGAACAACATTATCTCCATTTTACAGACGAGGAAACTGTGGCACTGAGAAATTGCTCACCAGGTTATAATAAAAATTGTGGTAGACAAGGTATGCCTTACCAATAGGAAAATCCACAGATGTTTCCAAACATTCCCAGTTAATTGTGTTCATATTATAGAGAAGAAACTGCATGCAAAAAGTACTTCATGATATTATTTTTAAATTTTGAAAACCTTTATTCACATTTATTTGGCTTACACTAGAAATGGGACTAAAGGTCTCTATAAACAAAATAGTTGCCCAGGCCAGCTTTGTGGCTGTGAGAGCAGTACAGTTACACACCCAGCCCTGCTCTTAGACGGTCCCTGTGTTTAAAAGATCCCACGCTCACTTTAATACTCAGTTGTCACCATCTTGAAATACTTAATTTTTTTAACAAAACACTTTACATTTTCATTTCGCACTGGGCCCCACGAATTCTGTAATTGGTTCTAATTGTTACAATGACTGTGCAAAAATGAAGTTTTATGTCTTTTGCCCAGGCTTTAAAACTTATTTTAGCTTGAGAACATGATTTTATTGATAAACAAGCTTTGGTTGCAAAAAGTAGAGTTTTGACTTTTAGGGAGTATTGGATGTTGCCATTTAAATTGTAAATATTATAAAATCAAGGGAGTTAAACTTGCATCTTTTTAAATTGATATGTGAGGAAGTGGGATCATCTGATCTCCAGCTAGTTGCTGCATTCAGAAATAAGATGGTTGTCATGGGGATGCATAATAGCATGTTTATTTGGATTGAATATGAAGTCAGAGTCAGACTTTTTCTGACAGAAAAGAAGTTGATTTGGCTGACTGGTTTGACAATGAATAGTGGCTTTGCTCATTAAATAAGGTAAACATATGTCTCAGTTTTCCCAAGGCAGTCGAGGTTTGTCTGTTGTCCTGGCATAATTAGTAGCCCACCATCATTAAGTTAAATAGTAGATAATTTCCAAAAATTGAGTTAAATCCCTAGATCTAAGGTTTTTCACTCCTCCCCAAAAAGGTACATAATAAATGTATATTATCAAAATATTATATTAGCAAAGGTATATTAAAATTGATATCTAAATTTTGCTAAACCTTCAAACAGTTACCTCTAAAAGGCAGTAGATAAAAATCAAGGGTCATTTAATAAATTTTAATAAGTTTAAGGGTCATTTGCTAAGTCTTGATAAACTGTTATTAACATAATTCCAAAAAATCAAAACTTGGAAAACATCTTTTTGCAAGTCAGGTGGCTTTTTATTTCTTTGTTTTCAGCAAATGTAGAGAATCTGTCCCTGATAGAACATTATATGTAACTTTTATGATAGAGAATTTGTGATTTGGGGCATATAACTTGGAAGGATTTCAAAGAATTAAGCAAAGGAACTAGCATAATTGTTCTGATCCCATCTACTTATTCACATGAACAAGATTTCTCAGAAATTACATTTTTTAGAGAGGGGAGGAAAATAAAACTGATGTAGACTGCAACTCATCACTGCTATAAGTAATATCCATGTACAGACATATCAACTACAGTTGACCCTTGAACAGCAGGGGGTTGTACTGTGTAGGTACAATTATAAACAGATTTTCTTCCACCTCTGTCACCCCTGAGACAAGACCAATCCCTCCCCTTCCTCCCCTTCCTCAGTCTATTCAACATGAAGATGGTGAGGATGAAGACCTTTACAATGATCCACCTACTCTTAATAAATAGTAAATATATTTTCTCTTTATTATTGTCTTTTTTTTTCTTTTTTTTTTTTTTTTTTTTTTTTTTTTTGAGACAGAATCTTGCTCTGTCACCCAGGCTGAAGTGCAATGGCACGATCTCAGCTCACTGCAACCTCCACCTCCCTGGTTCACGCCATTCTCCTGCCTCAGCCTCTGGAGTAGCTGGGACTACAGGTGCCCACCACCACGCCCTGGCTAATTTTTGTATTTTTAGTAGAGATGGGGTTTCACCATGTTAGCCAGGATGGTCTCGATCTCTTGACCTCGTGATCCACCCGCCTCAGGCTCCCAAAGTGCTGGGATTACAGGCATCAGCCACCGTGCCCGGCCCTCTTTATTAATTTCTTAATAACATTTTCTTTTCTCTAACTTACTTTATTGTAGGGATACAGTATATAATACATATAACATACAAAATACATGTTAAGCAATTATTTACATTATTGAAAGCCTTCTGGTCAATAGTAGGCTGTCAATAGTTAAGTTTCTGGGAAGTCAAAAGTTACATGCAAATTTTTGACTGTAGGGGTATGGGGTGGGGACCTAACTCCCACGTTGTTCAAGGTCACCTGTAATTGGAAATGAATAAAACTAGTCAGTGAAAGTTTGATGATGAAAAGATTTGCATAGTCTTAAGGGATCTCCCCACAAATTCCTTGTTAATTACAAAGCGGAAATGTGTAACTTTATAGTGGTGAAACCTAGCAGATACCACATTAGTTAAGTAAGTGATCAAATTTAGTATTGTCAATAACATAACCAGGCAGCTTAACTTCAAAGTGCATTTTAAAAACTTTTTTTTCAAGGTTGCAAGATGCAACCTTGAAGCTTACAGCAGAAACCTTGTTTTTCTTCTCCTTAATCTTAACACACAGCTTTGAACTGTACTTTCTTTAAAACACCAGGTTGCTCCCTTTCTCACCATACACTCTTACACCATGCACATTTATCTAACTGTATGCTTGTATCTAATTATATGCTTACTTAGAAGTTCCAGGGGCTAATCTTGAGACAGACAAAGCCTGGAAATCCAGCTGCAGAATTCCAGCGATTAACTCAAGGCAACTAGTCAGCAACATGGCCATTGTTGAGATGATGCCAGCTCACGCTCCAGGTGGACTGAAATCCAACATAGCCATCGAAACAAGACACACAGACCTGAGCTCAGCACAACTCCTGCATGTCTCCCCTGTTAAGTCCCTTCTTTTTGAAACCTTGCCTTCTCCCCAGAAGTTCAAAGTGGTTGCTTTGGTTGGGAATCTAGCCACCTCCCCAGTACTAGTTTTGGTTAATAAAACCACTTTCCTTCTTCCAGACCTCACTCTTGTTAATTGGATTCTGCAAGCAGCAAGCATCCAGACATGCATTCATTTATAATAATGGGACAGATTCAAATTGTGTACCACTGACTAGATGTAATGAGGAGAAAAATGCAACTATTCTGTGATATTACTGCCAAAAAATAACTGACCTGATTCTAATCACAAGGGAGCACCCAACAAACCCCAAAAGAGGAACATTCTCCAAAGCAATTGGCCTGTAATCCGCAGAAGTGTCAATGTCATGAACATTAAGACAATTTGAAGAACTCTTTCAGAATGAAGGGGTCTAAAGAGACATGATAACTAAATGCAATGTGTGATCCATATTGGGTACTTTTGCTTTAAAAAGGACATATTTGGAAGAATTAATGAATTTGCAGAGGGTCTGGGGATAAGATGGTACTAATATATTGGTGCTGATTTTTTTATTTTGATTGTTGTTATGTACTTGTAAAGGAAAATATCCTTGCTTGTAGAAATTATACATTAAAGTGTTTAAGGGTGTCTTAGACACGCAGTGCCATGAGCAGTCTGGGTATCCATTCCTGTTGGAATGGAAATACACAAACTAGGTAATTTATAAATAATAGAAATGTATTTCTCTCAGCTCTAGAGGCTGGGAAGGAAGTACAAGATCAAGGTGGCAGAAGGTTTAGTATCTGGTGAGGGCCCAGTCTCTACCTCCAAGATGGTGCCCCAAACACGGTGTCCTCACATGGCAGCAGAAATGGAAGAGGGAACAGGCCTAGCTAATTCTCTTGACCCCTTTTATAAGGTCAGTAATCTCATTCCTGAGGATGGAGCCCTTATGACTTAATCACCTCCTAAAAGCCCAACCCCTTAATACTATCACACGGCGTCTTAGATTCCAACATATGAATGTGGGGGGGACACATACATTCAAACCTTAGCACAGGTAATAGGGTATCACATTGGCAACTTATCCTTAAATGCTTCATAAAACAGAAAGTTCTTTGTATTATTCTTAGGGGAAAAAATAATTACCTTCAATGACTTCCATGTCACTCAGCCAAGGTCTTCTACAGTGGCCTTCAATTCCCTCCATGACTTTCCTCTATTGTCATCTTGTGCCCCATTTCTCTGGATTTTCCCCTTAATCTGCTCTAGTGACACAGATTTTCTTGCTTTTCCTCAAACCCATCAGGCACACTCCCACCTTAAGGCCTTTGCACTAGCTGTTCCCCCTGCCTGGAATGTTCTTCCCCAAGAAATCTACCTGGTCAACTCCCTCATCTCCATCAAGTTTTACCCAAATGTCATTGTTTCAGTGGGGCCTACAAGGACCACCTTATTTTTTTTAATTTTACTTTAAGTTCTGGGATACATGTGCAGAACGTGCAGGTTTGTTACATAGGTATACATGTGCCATGGTGGTTTGCTGCACCTGTCAACCCATCATCTAGGTTTTAAGCCCCACATGCATTAGGTATTTGTCCTAATGCTCTCCCTCCCCTTGCCCCCCACCCCCTGACAGGCCCCAGTGTGTGATATTCCCCTTGCTGTGTCCATGTGTTCTCATTGTTCAGTTCCCACTTATGAGTGAGAACATGCAGTGTTTGGGTTTTTTTCCTGTGTTAGTTTGATGAGAATGATGACTTCCAGCTTCATCCATGTCCCTGCAAAGGACATGAACTCATTCTTTTTTAGGACTGTATAGTATTCCATGGTGTATATGAGTTACATTTTCTTTATCCAGTCTATCATTGATGAGCATTTGGGTTGGCTCCAAGCCTTTGCTATTGTAAATAGTGCTACAGTAAACATACATGTGCACGTGTCTTTATAGTAGAATGATTTATAATCCTACAGGTATATACCCAGTAATGGGGTTGCTGGGTCAAATGGTATTTCTGGTTCTAGATCCTTGAGGAATCACCACACTGTCTTCCACAATGGTTGAACTAATTTACAGTCCCACCAACAGTGTAAAAGTGTTTCTATTTCTCCACATCCTCTCCAGCATCTATTGTTTCCTGACTTTTTAATAATCGCCATTCTAACTGGCATGAGATGGTATCTCATTGTGGTTTTGATGTGCATTTCTCTAATGACCAGCAATGATGAGCTTTTATTCATATGTTTGTTGGTGGCATAAATGACTTCTTTTGAGAAGTGTCTGTTCATATCCTTCACCCACTTTTTGATGGGGTTGTTCAATTTTTTCTTGTAAATTTGTTTAACTTCTTTGTAGATTCTGGATATTAGACCTTTGTCAGATGGGTAGCTTGCAAAAATTTTCTCCCATTCTGTAGGTTGCCTATTTACTCTGATGATAGTTTATTTTGTTGTGCAGAAGGTCTTTAGTTTGATTAGATCCCATTTGTCAATTTTGGCTTTTGTTGCAATTGCTTTCGGTGTTTTAGTCATGAAGTCTTTGCCCATCCCGATGTCCTGAATGGTATTACCTAGGTTTTCTTCTGGCATTTTTATGGTTTTGAGCTTTACATTTAAGTCTTCAATCCATCTTGAATTATTTTTTGTAAAAGGTATAAGGAAGGGATCCAGTTTCAGTTTTCTGCATATGGCTAGCCAGTTTTCCCAGTACTATTTATTAAATAGGGAATCCTTTACCCATTGCTTGTTTTTGTCAGATTTGTCAAAGATCAGATAGTTGTAGACGTGTGGTGTTATTTCTGAGGTCTCTGTTCTCTTTCCCTTTGTCTATATCTCTGTTTTGGTGCCAGTACCATGCTGTTTTGGTTACTGTAGCCTTGTAGTATAATTTGAAGTCAGGTAGCATGATGCCTCCAGCTTTGTTCTTTTTGCATAGGACTGTCTTGGCTATACGGGCTCTTTTTTGGTTCCATATGAAATTTAAAGTAGTTTTTTTCTAATTCTGCGAAGAAAGTCACTGGTAGCTTGATGGAAATAGCATCGAATCTATAAATTACTTTGGGCAGTATGGCCATTTTCACAATATTGATTCTTCCTATCCATGAGCATGGAAAGCTTTTCCATTTGTTTGTGTCCTCTCTTATTTCCTTGAGCAGTGGTTTGTTGTTCTCCTTGAAGAGGTTCTTCACATCTGTTATAAGTTGTATTCCTAGATATTTTATTCTCTTTGTAGCAATTGTGAATGGGAGTTCACTCATGATTTGGCTCTCTGCTTGTCTACTGTTGGGGATCACCTTATTTTAAAAGGAAAAAAAAGTCAGTCTTCTTTTCACACTCTTCATTCCCAAATCCTGCTCTAGTTGTTTTGTTTTTATTTCTCCAGAGCATTTATCCCCTTTTACAGACCACATAATATAATTTTATATTACGTTTATTATTCATTGTGTTTTTCCTATGCTAGAATATAAGCTTTATGGAAAGAGAGATTTTTGTTTTCTTTGCTGATTTTTCCCAAGTTTCTAGAACAGTATATGGCACATAAATATTCATGGAATAAATCAAAGAGTTTCCAGTTCTGGGTGTAGGATCAAATGTATTTGAAATAATATTTTGTAGTTTTTATTTTTTTATTTCTCAAAATAAAAAATTGGATTTTTAAAAAAGAAGCAAAGAACAGGACTTTCATTTCTGTCAATATAATAGACTGGAAAAATTCAAACTATAGAAGGTTTACAAGTACTGGTAAAAAATAACAAACATAATTTTAAATGCGTAGTTAATCTACAAAACGGCAAAGGAAAGCCCCAAGAAACAACACAAAAGTGAGCAGGAAAGCCACAGTGAAAGATAATAAGAGCATGGGGTTATCTTACTTGCCAAGGTCTTGGCTTCAGGGGCAAGAGACAAGACCTTGTGTGGAGTGGGAACTGAGACCTAACTGCCTGCGTACACAGACACACATACACACACACACACAAAGCCAAGACCATCAGAGTGCTACATCGTCACTGAAATAGTATGGAAACATAAAAGTATAAGTCATGCTTTTTTTTAAATTTAGCCTTGGTTAGAAAAATAAGCCCAAGTAAAAACTAGATGCCTCAATTAACAATTGTTAATGAAGAAACATTTCTAAAAGGGAGGGTGGGATGTTGTTGACTTCTGTGATTTTAAAAAGTCAAGCAATGATAGCCGTCACAAAAGTGAAGTAAATATGTACTTCCTACCATAAAAGTTAATATTCCCCCCTCAATCACATGAGATAAATAGAGTAAGTTTCTATACCTTAAAACCAACGGAGCCCAGAAATAGAGGAAATATTCAAAAAAACAAAACAAAAATCTGCATTGATAGGGTTTATCAAAGGGATAAGCCAACAAAAAGATCTCCCACTGACCAAAACTAAGCGATGAAATAAAGTACTATTTAATTATAATCCAATATATAAGATAAATATCCATGGTCAGTATTGATATAAATATATGATTGAATAAACAAATGGAGAGAAGAGACAAATATCCAGTACAGAGCTCCAAATAATTTATGTACACACTTAATCTCCAAGGAGGGTCAGTTAGCAAGGAGGGCAAACTCCCACTCCTTAGGTGTGAGCTGCACACATGGACATTCTTCCAAGGAGTGCAGAAGTAAGGAAAAGAGGGGCGGGAAGAGGAACTTTAGAGTAGAGAGACCTGACAAATATCATCTAAACCAGGTGGTCAGGGTCAACATCAACAGTCACAAACCATGCTGATAGGTTGTCCTTTTGATGTCATGTGATGAAAATGGCACTTTACCTCTGTATCTTCCAACTAGAAACCCTTACCCAAGTCTAATCGTAAGAAAAACATAAGGTAAATCCCAATAGGAGGACGTCCTACAACCTACCTGACCGGTATTCTTTAAAACCACCAAGATTGGTTGGGCGCCGTGGCTCACGCCTGTAATCCCAACACTTTGGGAGGCCGAGGCGCACAGCTCTCGAGGTCAGGAGTTTGAGACCAGCCTGGCCAATATGGTGAAACCCCATCTCTACTAAAAATTAGCTGGGCATGGTGGCCTGAGCCTATAGTCCCAGCTCTTCGGGAGGCTGAAGCAAAAGAATCGCTTGAATCCGGGAGGCAGAAGTTGCAGTGAGCTGAGATTGTGCCACTGCACTCCAGCCTGGGTGACAGAGTGAGACTCTGTCTCAAAAAAAAAAAAAAAAACGGCCAAGATCATCCGGGAAAGCCTGAGAAACAGTCACAGCCAAGAGAGACTTAAGGAAACTTGACAACTACATGTAATGTGGTATGCTGAATGTCATTCTGGAACAGAAAAGGGATATTAAGTAAAAACTAAGGAAATCTTAATAAACTACAGACTTTAATTCATAACATTGTATCAGTTTTGATTCACTCACTGTAACAAATGTACCATACTAAAGTAAAATGTTAAGGAGAGGTGAAATTGTCAGAAGGAGGGGCTGAGGGGGTATGTGGGAAATCTCTGTACTAAGTTCTCAATTTTTGTGTAAATCTAAAACTGTTCTAAAACATAAAATCTATTATAAAAATAGTGTGAATAAAAATAAATGGAGCTTAACAATCAACATCATTATTTTATTACATTTATTGAACTGGGAAAAATTTTACCTTGAGATTCAACGATAATTTATGGGAGCATGTTAAATGATGTCATGGAGATCCAATCAGTAAAATGACCCAGTTTCCTCCATAAATTTCAAGGAAAATAAGTGACAAATGGGGAG